>NC_142943.1:11302855-11305355 GCF_046866305.1 Octopus bimaculoides
GTTGTACAGTAACAGCACGATAAAGTGGTGGTTTGTTGCCAATTTAATGTGGCAGTCCCAGGAAAAGGAAGAATGCTACTGCTATTTGGCTTCAGGAAACATCGTTTCCAGTTGTCTATGTGACACAAGTGTTCTGTGTCCTTAAGTTTTCAAACAGGGGAGATAAACACCTCCACTCACCAAAGCAAGCATCCAGAGACTAGTTGCAGAATTATTACTCTTATCTGAAAGAAGCCAAGCGTTAATGGTGATGTTGTAATAATCTTATGATGTCATATATATCTGATGATGGTAACAGGGGTGTATAATAAATACTTAGTAACCGTAACAGGAAATGTAATAAGTGGAATATCCATTTACATATCTTAATTATGGTAATAAATATGAATGTGAGAAAAAATTTATGAAATGTAAATGTTATTAGAATTAATTAAATTCGAATATTGAAACGAACTCTATCGTTATATACATGGATAGATAGATAGATAGATAGATAGATAGATAGATAGATAGATAGATAGATAGATAGATAGATAGATAGATAGATAGATAGATAGATAGATAGACAGACAGACAGACAGACAGACAGACAGACAGACAGACAGATAGACAGGCAGGCAGGCAGATAGATAGGGCAGACAGACAGACAGACAGACAGACAGACAGACAGACAGACAGACAGACAGATAGATAGATAGATAGATAGATAGATAGATAGATAGATAGATAGATAGATAGATAGACTGGGGCTCCTGAACCCAGATGTATAGATATGTCCATAGACAATTATTTCTCGTGTAATTTATCTTCCGCAGATAAGCATTGCTAGAAAATATTAAATATATACCGAGAGAGAGAGAGAGAGAGAGAGAGAGAGAGAGAGAGAGAGAGAGAGGGAGGGATAGAGGGGGAAACATAGAGAGAAAGTGGGAAAGAGAAAGAGAGTCAATAGAGAGTCAATAGAGAGACAATAGGAGCAAATAGAAAATAAGAGAGAAGATGCTAACCGAAATGATGCAATAGAAGTGATTGATGGTGAGATAAGCAGATTGCATTTACACCGTTAGTATATTAATTGTTACCCATCAAAACAATTGATGTTTCGGCAGTTGTACCACACGACCAATTTCAACTTGAATGCAGACGATGTCTTTAGTTTTCACTGACGCCATGTTGACAGAGTAAAACGAAAAGAGAAAAACTGAAACCAGATGACATTTCAAAACATACAATTATAGGGAACACAGAAATAATAATAATAATAATTAGTGTTATTGTTATTGTTATTACAACACCAACAACAACAGCTGCAAAGTGTCAACAACAATGTGTCAACAATACTAGCCAACAGAACCGAGGTTGTTTGCAAAATAACACGAAAAGCAGTAACAAGAGAGAGAGAGAGAGAAAAAACTGGCAGAGGAAAATGGCTCAGTTTTTATGTTCATGTTATTTTGTAGTGTGTCATTGTCGAACATATTTCTTCAATTCCCCTCACATTTAAAAAATCCCATGCGAACAAAAATTTACAAAAACAAGATATATATGTGTACAAATTCCTGACGACATGTTGTGAAATGGTATCAATTCACTTCTATGGCGTAAGAGTGAGATCATAAGAAAAAAAAATTTGCTGGTAGCCATATTGAATAATTTAAAAAAGGCGCATTGTGTTGTTTATAGGTTCATACTTTCATAATAATTGCAATGTTTGTTGCTAGATCTGTGTTGTTTCAATTCGTACAAAACTCTTTTCATTCGTTGTGCATATATGTATACACGCACGCACCCCCCACACACACAAAGCGATACATATATGTATTATAAATAACTACCCAGTTTCTCTGCCTCTTCTTTCTCTCTCTCTCTATCACTCTTCCTCTGCGAATGTATATACATATATGTGTATATATTATATGAATATGTGGACATAGATTTATATGTAATATAGATGTATGCACACACATATATATATAATATACGCGCATATGTACATACATACGTATGTACGTATATATATATATATGTGTGTGAGTGCGATGTGTGTGTGCATGTGTGTATGTATACATATATATACATACTCATATGTACGTATATATATATAATATATAGTTGTATGTACATATAGAGAGGGGGGAGAAAGACTGACAGAGAAAGAGTGGTGCATAAATTCATAGATAGATATTGATATGCCCAAATGCATGCGTGCGTCGCATACACACAAATACACACACACACACACACACACTCACAAGTAACTAAATGCATGCAAGGTATTATTTCTGTCGACGATTTAATGTTTCTTCTTTGTCAACTCACCACCAAATAAACGACGTATCACATTAGCACAAAGAGATACAGCAGTGAGAGAAACTACACGTAAATGTTGCAAAAAGTGACAGTTTATTCATAGCTGAGAACTCACATTCAATAATATTAATTAGTCTGCAAACTGTCTAGTTAGATGAGAGGACTTCAATAAATATCGCCACTTGGACAA
>NC_142943.1:11307855-11320355 GCF_046866305.1 Octopus bimaculoides
ATATATATATATATATATATATACGTGTTTTTGCATACACACATATGAATGTATAATATATATGTATGCATATGTGTGCATATGTATATGTATATATATATATATATATATATATATATATATATATATATACAGATAAATATATACACACTCACATATACACACACGCACATAACAAATTTACACACACCACACACACGTGCGCGCACACACATACTATACATGCATACTTCCATATTAAACTGATTATATTATACATCGGACATGTTTCAAAAGAAATACACGACATTGCTCTTACATTATTATGTCTTATTTATTTTTATCTTTAATTTCTCGTATTTCCTTTCTCCATTTTCTATTTAGAGCCTCCATCTGATATTTGTCGTTTCATCGGCGTTTGAAGGTCGCATGACACAATGATCAGTATGTCCACTTATAGAGTAACGGATGTTATATTTATAAATCGTTTCTTATCTTGGGGTTTTGTTTGGTACAACCAATAAACAGTTTTGAAGGGTTGGATGGTAATATATTATATTCATATATACTATATTAATTTCTGCCATTGGACTGCAGTCATACTGGGCCTCCAAGCGACAATATTTTTGTTGCTTTCTTTAACTGTGTGTGTTTTTAGTTGAGCCGTTCTTAACACTGTGTAACACGATTTTTGTCCTCAGGCATCAGCTGTTATTTCCAATTTGCTTACCCCTAGAATGTATGAAAAATGGTTAACATTTCCTTCAGCCTTTGCTTTTGTTGCATGTATTCAAACACCAAAGAATTCCTCTCAACATATGACTATGATGCTCCCCCACTACTCCTGCTCATGATCAGAGATGCAGATGCACATATTGTCAGCAACTAAGGGACGTATTTAAGTGGTTAAGTTCAAGTAACTAACAAGTAGATCTCTGGTATTGAGCAGAATATTTGCTATAACAATATTTCTGCTTCAGCAACTCAGCGCTGAATCTTTTTGAAATGTAATGGGTCAAGAAATTGGACACCAGCTCAATGCCGAAACAAGTAAGTTTTCGGAATGATGATGTCTTGAGCTAACTGGATCCTATAAAGGAGCTGTTGTGGTAGCAGACCACGAAACATGGTTGAAATTCCTCCTAAAACATTCTTCGGAAGGATGGTAATTAGCTGTCGCTAATTAGTCTTTAAAAAAAACCATTATAAACTAGTTAAAAAAAAAAAAGCTTGTATTAACTGGTTCAATGAAGTAGCTCGGAGGTGGGGCCGAACGGTTTCATTTCATCTTTCATTATATTAATTCATTCTTTCCATTCGTTTTGTTCTTTTTTTGTGTGGGTGTTTTTTTTTTTTTTTTTTTTTTTTGGTTCCCACCTTGTGTTGTTCCCTCTATGTAAGGCCTTCATGGCCAATTTCATAAAATAAAGAAGCTTGCTTCCGGTTGAAGACTTCGGTCGTGTTTTTGCTTTTTTGTGCTTTGTGAGTTGTCATGCTATTGTTGAAACTCTGTTATTTATAGTAAACTGTTATTGAAAATTATTGTTGAAAATTGTTACTGTGAATTGTTGCCTGTTTGTTGGACTATTTATTTCACGGTATTCTGGGGAATAGTGAAATTTTTGTAGCCATTTGGCATTTGTTTTGATTTCTTAACGAAATACATGTTATAATTTAGCCTTTGTAGGCAATATTGAACTGCGCCCCACCCCCAGATGGAGGTGGGATTTGAACTGTTGTTCCTATTGCGAAGAAATTATTTTTTGAACTGTGGAAAAAAAAAGGGGAACCTACAATTTTTTTTTTTTTAAGAAACTTATTCAGCCGTTTTAGGCTTTTTTTTTTAGCTGCGCTCCTCTCCCTGACGGGGGTGGGGTTTGAACTGTTGCTCCTCTTGAGAGGAAGTAAGTTTTTGAACACAAAAAAAAGGAACGGAAGCCTATAACTTTTCCTTTGGAAAAAGAAGTCTTTCAGCCGTTTTTGGCTTCGTTTGAGCTACGCCCCTTCCCATGAAAGGGATGGGATTTGAACTTATTGATTGCCAAAAAAAAAAAATCTTGGAACTGTGTTTTTTTTTTTAATTCGTGTGTTTTCTGCTAATTTATCTCGACCGAAATATTATTTAAACAGCTGAAGGGGAGGCATCCAGAAGCCATCTCTAGGTTAAAAGACGTTCCAAAATACCTCAGGAAAGAGGAGAAAAGAAGGGCCCCCTCACAAGACGTGAGGTCGTCCCTCACATCGCCAATGAAAAGTAAGTAGAACCTTTACTTTTCTTTAAATGTGCGTGGTCTGAGCTCGAAGTGGAAGCAAGCATGTTTCTTCGACGACCTCAGATTACATGATATACATGTGATGGTTGCTACAGAGACCAATCTGGACAGGCTACAAACTTTCTCGGTTCTCCTGAATGGCTATGAGAAAATCATGTCTCATGGCCACACCGGATATCAAGGGGAGTGTAGTAGTCCGGGTCCGAAAAGGCTTGGCTCTGCAGACAGGTACAGTGTTTGTGGACCCTGAAGGCTGGCTGGTCGTCAGTCCATCACAGCCTTACTCAAGAAACAGGAAGAAAGAGTGAGAGAAAGTTGGGGCGAAAGAGTACAACAGAGGTCGCCACCACCCTTGCCGTAGAGCTTTTTAGGTGTTTTCGCTCAATAAACACACACAACGCCCGGTCTGGGAATCGAAACCGCGATCTTCCGACCGCGAGTCCGCTGCCTCCACACTTATATATATATATATTTATATATATATATCATTTTCCACTTACGGCATGTCTTTATTCAACTCGTCATCAATTTAAATTTCGGATGTTTCTTTTGTCAGTCTTGAAAAGAATTGTCATTAATGCTAAAGACTTTTGTCCTATTTTAGGATGTAATTTCAATTGATTTAATGTTATTTTGGGAATATTTTTACGCGTCACTTTATACGTTTGGGTGTACGGTGTGAGCGGAGAGAGAGAGAGGTGGGGGAAGAAGGAAGAGAGGGAGAAGGAAGAAAGAGAGAGAGAGAGAGAGAGAGAGAGAGAGTTGGCCAATCCCATCGTGAGTAAAGGGACGAAAACTGTGCTGCGAATACGCGTCACGTATCGTCATATGTACTTGTGCGATTGTACGTGTGTGTGTGTGTGTGTGTGTGTGTGTGTGTGATGCGTGCGGGCGCGCATGTATGTACATATATGTATGTATGAGCTGTCAATACTTTCTAAGCGCAAGACGGAACCTATTTCGGATACACGTAATACGTACATATAAGTGTTAGTGAGAGAGTCTGTATATGTATGCATGCATGCGTATATATATATATATGTGTGTGTGTGTGTGTGTGTGTGTGTGTGTGTGTGTGTGTGTGTGTGTGTGTGTATGGCTGGATGTATATATATATATGTGTATCTATCTATCTATCTATCTATCTATCTATCTATATTTCACTTATGCATATATATGGAAGTATAGGTGTGTGTGTACGTGTACGTGTGATACTAAAAATATGACTATTCTCAAGTTAAGGATATTACTCATTTCCTGGCTAGTTCTCTCCGCCCGGTCTGTGACTAGTTTCTTGAATTTCTTAAGCTGGCGTTTCGGGATTTTCCCAATCACGTCTTCAAATTACTATTGTAATGCCGTGTCATTGAGGATAAAATCTCAATGTTCTTTTTTCGTTTTTCTTTTGAGAATTAGCATAAATAATAAATGCGCCCTTTTAAAGCCTACCCAGGCTCATGGGTCCGGTTTCCTGGTTTCAATGGCGTATGTGTTTCCCAACTGGACGGGACGCCAGTCCATCGCAGCGTCACTCATTTTTGCCAGCTGAGTGGACTGGAGCAATGTGAAATGAAGTGTTTTGCTCAAGAGCACAACACGTCGCCCCGTCCAGGAATCGAAACCACAATCTTACGATCATGATGCTAACCACTAAGCCACGCGCCTCCACTTTTGAGAATGAGTAGAATTATAAAAAAAGAATGGGCAAAAATTAAATTATTAGCAAACAGCACGATCAAAATACAGTTACCAATACCTATTTTCATTGCTTTATCAACTTAGATGGACAAAGAAACAATAAACTATATTGTCTCTGGCTGCTCAGTCCTGGCTAAGAAGGAAATATATTCACAGATACGACACTCAAAGGTGACTTAATACAAGACTCAATATCCACTAAATAATTATACTTTTTCACATTTTTCTTCGCTAAAATCCTTCCTGATCACCTTCTTCGTAATCCCGAAAAGCATAGTGACCATTGGTCCAGGCGATTGACTGTGAAGATGGAACAGACAAACAGACAGTCAGGCAAACAGACAGACGGACATAACGCCCATTATAGTAAGATTATTATTATCATTATTATCATTATTATTATTATTATTATTATTATTATTATTATTATTATTATTAAGGCGGCGATCTGGCAGAATCATTTAGCACGCTGGGAAAGTTACTTAGCGGCATTTCGTCCGTCCTTGCGTTCTGCATTCAAATTGTACCAGGGTCGGCTTTGCCTATCAACCTTTTGAGGGATTGATAAAATAAGTACCCACCCACCCCGAAATTGCTGATCTTATGCCAAAATTTGAAACCATTAGTAGTAGTAGCAGTAAGAGCAGCGGCAGCAGCGGCAGCAGCGGCAGCAGCGGCAGCAGTAGCAGTAGTAGTAGTAGTAGTAGTAGTAGTAGTAGTAGTGGTGGTGGTAGCAGCAGCAGCAGCAGCAGCAGTAGTAGTAATTGTAGTAGTCTCAGTGCTAAGTGTTTATTACCAGACAGCTATGTGGTTAAGGCGCTCACTTTGCAACCACGTGGTTATGAGTTCAGTCCCAGTGCGCGGCATCTTAAGCAAGTATCTTCTACCATATCCCTGTGCCAAGCAACGCCTTGTGAGTTAGATTTGATAGCCGAAAACTATGTAGAAACCAATCGTATATGTGAGCGTGCGTGCGTGCGTGTGTGTGTGTGTGTGTGTGTGTGTGTGTGTGTGTTTGCGTGTGTGAATGTCGGTACTCTCCCACCACTGCTTGACAAACTAGCATTGGTTTATTTACGTCCCCGCAACATAGCAGCTTGATAAAAGTGACCGATAGAATAAGTACCAGTCTTTAAAAGAAACGTGCACTAGGGTCGATTTGGAGACTAAAATTCTTCAGAACGGTGCCCCAGCATGGTCGCAGTCCAATGTCTGAAACAAGTAAAAAAATTAAAAGTTAAAAAAAGATAAGTAAACAAATATCACAAACAAACGAATAAATGCCGTGTTCTTTTAAAATAAGTTAGAAATATTCTGTTAATAGTCTACAACAGAAATATTTAGTATTGCCAACCGATTCATCTTGATAACAAACAGTCTTTGGCTGTTGAACATATTTTCTTTGTCAGCATTCCAGGCTAAAGTTGGGCGGTGTATTGGCAAAAATGATAGAACTTCTGGATGGATTTAATAAAATGCTTTGCAGTTTTGTTCGTCGTTTGGCGCCTCTAGAAATGCAAACCTCTTGAGTTCAAGCACTCCGCTAATAAAATACGATTTTTTTTTACTTGTTTCTGTCATTTAACTGCGGCCGTGCTGGAGCACCGCCTTTAGTCGAACTAATCGACCCCAGGACTTATTCTTTGTAAGCCTAGTACTTCTTCTATCGGTGTCTTTAGCCGAACCGCTAGGTTACGGGGACGTAAACACACCAACATCCATTGTCATATATATAAATATATATACGACGGGCTTCTTTCAGTTTCCGTCTACCAAATCCACTCACAAGGTTTTGGTCGGCCCGAGGCTATAGTAGAAGGCACTTGCCCAAAGTGTCACGCCGTGAGACTGAACCCGGAATCATGTGGTTGGGAAGCAAGCTTCTTACCACACAACCATGTCCAAGGTTCTTTTCTGTTTTTAGCCCTTAGAGACAGCATTCTTGGGAAATTTGGACCTGACAACACCAACAACTACTACCACTATTGCTGCTGGTACTGCTAGTAGTAGTAGTGTTAATAGTAGTGGTGTTGGTAGTAGTAGTAGTAGTAGTAGTGGTGGTGGTGCTGGTTTTAGTACTTGTAGTGGTTGTAGTAGCACTTGTTGTAGTGATGGTAGAGTAGTAGTATAGCCTTGGGTCGACCAAATCTTTGTGAGTGGATTTGGCAAACGGTAACTGAAAGAAGCCCATCGTGTGTGTATGTGTTTGTGTGTGTGTGCTATTGTGTCTATGTTTGTCCCCCTACCACCGCTTGACAACCGGTGTTGGTGTGTTTACGTTCCCGTAACATTAGCGGTTCGACAAAAGAGACTGATAGAATATGGACCAGACTTTTAAAATAAGTACTGCGGTCGATTCATTCGACTAAAAAATTCTCTAATCAAAAACCTAACCTTACCAACTCTTGAGTCCAAACGAGCCAAGAAGGGATTTCGAACTGCTAGATATAGCAACCAAAATGTCTGTCAATTCACATTTTATTGTCTTTAAAAAGGAAAAACTACATTATATAATGCAGTCGAAGGTAGATAAAGTATGCCTGAATGAAAGACGAGATGGCTAGCAGCTGGATCAACCTTGATCTTAGATATACTTTATCATGGCTGATCTGTGGCTAAAAAAAAGAACGTCATACATACATTTATTTCTGCCCACATACTGTCCTCTTATAATAATAATATGAAGACACTTGTATTTGTATACAGACATTCGTTTATGTACACTTGTTGAAATATAAGCAGCTGATATTATGCCAGAAGTAACTATTTGTGGTTAAATACAAGAGAGAAAACAATAGAAAAACCTATTAACATACAAGAAATTTCTCGAAGGAAAATTTGTTACGAAGATAAATGAAATGCTGTATCAATTATTAAGCTAGCTATCACAGTACGATATTCATTTTAGATTTCTCTATAAGTGCAGGAATTGACGTCAGGTTAAGGAACTCGCTACACAAAAGCGTGGTTCAAAATTCCATCCGATTGCGCGACACTTTGGACAGGTTTCTTATAACCGAGTTCACTATTGTCTTGTGAGTGAAATTTCAGACAGAAACTTCGGTGTGAAAATTTAGACACGTATATACATATAGATATGTCTACACACACACACACACACACACACACACATACATACATATATATATATATATATATATATATTGTAACCTCGTGGGCATCGGTACCATTTTCCTCTTTCTCCGTTCTTCCATTCTCCGAACTTTCCATCTTTCCGACGAAGGGCTACGCCCGAAACGTCATACACTCTCTCTTTCCTTTCCTGAGCGTCCAATAATACTATCCATATCACGTCCTCACCTTGTTGTTTTTTTGTTTTTTTGTTATTGTGTTTTTGAACTATATATATATATATATATATATATGTATGTATGTATGTATGTATGTATGTATGTATGTATGTATGTATGTATGTGTGTATGTATATATATATACTGTAAAGTGGTGTTGTGTTGTAGAGTTTATATTTTTAAAAAAACTACTTGGGTCATGCCACGATACCAAAGATTGCCAGCACTTTGAGATCGAAGGATTTCCGGAATAGAACTGTCACCCCTTTCACCTAATCCTGATAAACCGCGTGACGGGAACATCTCATTGTCATCGTAAATGGGCGAGAGTGTGTGCGAGATCGTAAATGGGCGAGATTTTAGTCTAACTGATGGCTACCACATTATGTCAAGTGACCTGAGATCGCCGAGCAAGTGACCTTGCTTCCAGACCACGCACACTCACATCCCATCCTGGTAGGCTTTATATTGTCGACTAAAGGCCCTTGAAGATGGCGCTTGGCATGGCCACAGCCATTAATGAGTAAAAACATGTAGAAATGGATAACATTTATCAGCTGAATTGTTTATTCTCGTCTGGAATTATATATGTAGCGACGCTCCTGATGAGTATCGAACCGTCGCTCTCAAATTTTTCAAGCAACAGCAAAGTGTCGCCATAAAAGGCATTACCGCCTATGCGAATATGACTCGACCGACCAGCATTGGCTGGTTTATTATATTCGATACGGTGAAATTCAGAGGAAGTGTACAAGTTTTCCCGTCAAATAGCTTCATCGAAAGCTCCAGAAAACTCAAGTTCACTGGCTAATCGCGACACAAACGCCTGTTCTGGCACTGTCATTCTATATACCACAGGCAGGAAGATGAATCGCTGCTATCTCTAGCGGTCGAGCGTCCAACATTGGCAAGACCATGGAAGGTCGAAATCACGTGCTCTGGTGGTCCCGGCGCTGGAGGTAGCAGGGGATTTATCTCCCTGTTAGCGATATAAACAAGAGTGCATTTTGCACCAAAAGCCAATAATGGTAACTACCGCGGTATTGTTTGTTCTAACAGAACGTCCACGTTGAAGTGGGCGTAAATATTCCCTTTTGCTAATGGCTATAAAAAATTCGCGGATTCAACCTCGGAGTTGAGCCACTCAGCAGTCCTCACAAAACCATGTCGCTTTGCTCAGTGTGCTGGTCTCTCGCTCTTATCAACATTTTCTTACTTAATATACTTGTATTGTAAGACGGCGAGCTGCCAGAATCGTTAGCGCGCCGGGCGAAATGTTCAGCGGTATTTCGTCTGCCTTTCCGTTCTGAATTCAAATTCCGCCGAGGTCGACTTTGCCTTTCAACCTTCCGGGTAACAATAAATTAAGTACCAGTTGTATACTGGAGTCGATCTAATCGACTGCACCCCCCTCCTCCCCAAACATTTCGGGCCTTGTGCCTAGAGTAGAAAAGAATATACTTGTATTGAAAGGCGGCGAGCTGGCAGAGTCGTTAGCACGCCGGGCGAAATGCTTAGCGGTATTTCGTCTGCCGTTACGTTTTGAGTTCAAATTCCGCCGAGGTCGACTTTGTCTTTCATCCTTGGGGTCGATGTAATCGACTTAATCTCTTTGTCTGTTCTTGTTTGTTCATTTATATGTTTAGCCCCTTGTGGGCGATAAAGAAACAAATATACTTGTATTGTGTTCGACAAATGGTACCGACTTTCAGTTACGTATCTTGCACTTATCATTTACATACTGTAGTTTGAATTCATTCTACTTATTTCACCTTCAGTAACCAAGTTCTTACTTTCATAATACTCCTATGATATTATCTAGCTTGCTGTATTACATAAGATTCCTATTATGTTCGTTATCTCATGAATGAGGTTGCATTAAGTTAGATACAAGAGCACACGTAAATATAAACGATGAGGGTTAATAAAAATGTATGAAAACCACAAATAAATATTTGTGCGCTGGTTCACGTCCACATACGCAGCCTCTCTAATAGCGTGCAGTACCAACGAAAATTTAATGATCAAAACCTATATTAAATTTATATACTTTATGTCTGTGTGTGTGTGTACAAACATATAAATACATGCGCCGGCCTAGCTGTGTGGTAAGAAGCTTGCTTCCCAACCACATGGTTCTGGGTTCAGTCCCACAGTATGGCACCTTGGGCAAGTGTTTTCCACTATAGCCCCGGGCCGACCAAATCCTTGTGAGTGGATTTGGTAAACAGAAACTGAAAGAAGCCCGTCGTATGTGTGTGTGTGTGTGTGTGTGTGTGTGCTTGTGTGTGTATCTTTGTGTCTGCGTTTGTCCCCCCACCACTGCTTGACAACCTGTGCTGGTGTGTTTACGTTCCCGTAACATAGCAGTTCGGCAAAAGAAACCGATAGAATAAGTACTAGGCTTACAAAGAATAAATTCTGGGGTCGATTTCTTCGACTAAAACCCATTATGGCAATGTTTCAGCATGGCCGCAGTCAAATGACTGAAACAAGTAAAAGAATAAAAGAATATATATATACATATATATATATATATATATATATATATATATATATATATATATATATATATATATATATACACATACACACACACGCACGCACACACACACACACACACACACACACACATATATATATATATATATACATTATTTAATAAACACAGTGTATATATTTTTATGAGCTACTAATAGTTTCATGCGATGAAAACAACTCAGACAGCGTTTTACAACACGTCTGGTGCCTACACGCAGTCCTCAGGTTCCTCACCAGATGGAGAACATTTTTTTTTTTTTGCCTATCTTACCATCAAGGAACACCACCACCAACGACACCATCACCTATAATACCTCCACCACCAAGAAACAGTATGGTGGCTTTCGGAATTCAACGACCCCACAACCACCAACATAAATTCTGCACTACATGTATGCAAGAATAAAATTTAAAAAATAGAAGTATAAATAAAAACATATCCCATAATGCAAAATAAAATTAAAAAATACAACCCCAGTTACGTATTAAAAATAGCAAATTTCATTTGAAACCAGGGTCAACCTCAAACGCCATAAACCACATCAGAGAAGAGGGGAAAATTATTCGGTGTGAAACAATAAACAAAGAAAGTAAAAAGAAGATAAAAAAGGGAGAAATGGCACCGACATAAACCACAAAACTGACAGTAAAACACTGTATAGATTAATTATCATCATCATCATCATCATCATCATCATCGGCAGCAGCAGCAGCAACAGGAGCAACACTAGTAGCATCTTCCTCATCATCATCGTCGTCGTCGTCATCACCACCACCACCACCAACAGCAGCGCCACCACTACCACCATCACTATCACCCTCACCATCATCATCATCGTCATCATCATCATCAATCCCCATCGTCATCACCATCATCACCATCATCACCATCATCATCATTATCATCGTCCGTCTCCTTTTTCTCCTGCCTCTCCTTTTTCTTCTCGCCGTCATCGTTGACGTTTTCGTCATCACTCCGACCACCACCATCATCATTTTCATCGTTATCGTCATGACCTTCAACAACAACAACAACAACACCAACAACAACAATAATAACCACAACGACGAACATCACTAAAAACCATATGACGAACGCAAGAATACAAAACGAAAAACATGTAGCATCCAGCAAAATCATGATCATTTCATCCACTTAGACAACGATTTTGACAGCCCCTTTTCTTAGAATAAGAAGAGGGGTCAGTCGAAAAGAGAGGTCAGTCCACATCGCCAGAGCGGTCAGTCGTAAGGAGAGTAATAAGTCCACATCGTCACACTACAGCTCATAAGATTTATGACTTTATTGGAGTTTGATCTTTGGATGGTGGACGTATGGATTCGAACCTCACCTGGGAGTGGGGGCGTAGGCCTGCGTGAACAGGGTTGACCTGGGGCTATACTGCATCAGCAACAACAACAACAACAACAACAACAGCAACAATAATAACAACAACCACATATAATACCATCAAATATAATATTCATTACAGGTGGGAAGATAAATCTGAAGGTCGCTCGTGGCCGTTTGACCGAATACTTGGGAGTTGGGACATGGGTCGGCTTAAATAGAGCTGACTTGAGAGGCATACTGCAGCAGCAGCAGCAACAACAACAACAACAGCAACAATAATATCAACAACCACATACAACACCATCAAATACAATATTCATTACAGTTGAGAAAATGAATTTGTGGATTGTACCTCGCCGTTTGGCCGAATATACCTAGGAGTGGAGGCATAGGTCTACTTAAACACGGTTGATCTGAGACTATACTGCCACATACAACACCAACAAACACAATCTTCATTACGGTTGGGAATATGAATCTGTGGGTCACAACTCGCCGTTTGACTGACCGACTCTCTGAGACTGCCTGAGACTCATAGACTACCTGAGAGTCATCGACTACCTGAGAGTCATAGACTAATTGGGAGCCATAGACTACTTGATTTGGAACTATACAACAAGAATAACAAAAACAACAACCACGTACAACACCAAAATAAAAACAACCTTCATCGCAACCTGTGGCTTGCACTAAGCTGTTTGGTCGGTTACCTAAGAACCTTAGGACTGTTTGAGTAGAGCTATACATCAACAGCCTTCGTCACTACTCTCACAACCAAACTAACAAACGCCAGATCCTAATCTTTCTGCTATTGGGGAATGAATATTTCAATATCAATTTACTGAATTCTACATATTGCATTTTAATAAAGTGCAGCGATGTCCTACAATGACGCATGTCTGCGTATTTATTGCACATGTGATTGACATTGCATCCGGGCTGAATGAGATACAGGATAGCAAATATGGCTGTATTTGAATTGTAGTTGAAAGTTAGGCTAGGAAAGGTGGATAGATTGCAGGATTGTCGCGGAAATGGTAGTTGGCATTGGAGAATGTATTGGTGAGGAAAACAGCTAAAAGTACAGGAGTATGTTTTATAGCGTTTAAATGAGTGGCGTCATTTATTAAAAGTGTGTCTTTATGCTGTCGACATATACAGATTGTAACTGTCCAATGGATATCATTCTTATTACGGAATATAAGCCATAATATGTCTGCAGCGACTCTTTCTTTCCCTCAATGCATTGCCTATTGCTTATTTTAATTAACTGGAAATTTAATACGTCATCCAATTTAAAGCAATTTTTAAAATTAATATTTTGAGCTACCGCTCTCGTCTTTG
>NC_142943.1:11330355-11355355 GCF_046866305.1 Octopus bimaculoides
CTGGTTAAAGATGTTATCTTAATTTATGAAATTAAATATGTTCCCACCAGTCTACTGTTAAGACACACATTACAACACGCAGCAGAGTAGGAATATCTAAAAATGAAGGCTCAACGTGGTCACTCAGCATGCTAGAAATAGCAGTCAATTCTCCGTCAGATGACATTCCGCGATATGCTAGAGATAGCAGCCAAACCTTTGTCAAATTGTACATTTGAGAGAAAAACATTGTTCAGTTTTGTTCGTCGATATGCTAGTCTCAATTTGATGCCATGGTGTGTGACCAGCGACAAGTCCAAATGAAATTGTGTAAGCAAGTTAAACATCCTTTTTTAAGTGCATGTGCCACTCAACTCTTTTGTTGGTAATAAAGGGCCCCTTCCTCGGAATTAAAGGCAGATTATATGTTGCCTGTGTACGAACAGCCATGCTATATGGCAGTGAAACATGGGCTGTGATTGCAGAGGACGTGTGAAGGCTTGAAAGAAATGAAGCTAGTATGCTCCACTGGATGTGCAATGTCAGTGTGCACGACAGAGTATAAGTGTCTTGAGAAAAATATTGGGTATAAGAGTATCAGACGTAGTGTATAAGAGAGAAGACTGTGTTAGTATGGTCATGTGATATGTATGGACGAGGACAGCTGCGTAAAGAAGTGACGATCTCTAACTGTGGAGAGAACCTGCGGAAGAGGCAGACCCAGGAAGACGTGGGAAGAGGTGGTGAAATGTGATGGTGAGTCTCACGAAAGCGATGACAAGTGACCGACGCTTTTGGTGATTTGCCAAGATACGTCAAGCTATGTGAAATCCTCGTCGTAGCCAGTGCCAGTGACACGTCAAAGGAACCCGTGCTGGTGACACGTAGAAGTCACTCAGTACACTTTGTGGAGTGGTTGGCGTTAGAAAGGGCATCCAACCGGAGAAACCGAGCCAAATCAGACCAGGACTTGGTACAGCTCTACGGGTTACTAGTTCCAGTCAAACCGTCTTACTCGTGCCAGCATGGAAAACGGACGCTAAATGATGATAAGTTGATGATGATGACGACGATGATGATGATGATGATGATGATGATGATGATGATATATATATATATATATATATATATATATATAGTGGGGGGGGGGGTGTTAAATCATTTATAACTTCATATCATCGACATCTGTTTCAATGGATGCATTCAACATAAATCTGACAGGATGAATAATGTGGAGCAATGTATCAATCCCATCAGGAAGGATATAAACAACAGTGTTCACCAATTAGAGCACTGTTGTTTATATCCACATTATTCATCCTGTCGGATTTGTTTTCAATGCCTCCATCGAAACATATGTCGATGATATGAAGATATAAATGATTTAATAACATCTTGAGAGTTTGTCTTCATTTTCAATTTTTCCTATGTTCGCCTAAATACGTCAGGCTTCTCCCCGGAATTAACTCCCACTCAAATGTGATCACTGATTCCTAGGACTCTTATGCGACATCTGGCTATCTTGTAATTATTCCCCTAGCTCTTTCCTATTAATTGAACACACACACACACATACACACACACACACACACACACACACACATATATACAGTTGTTGTTGCTGTTGTTACTGGTGTTGATACAGCTGATGTTTTTGTTGTTGTTGCTGTCATATTATTTTTGTTGGTGCTGTTTCTGCTTCTTTTATTCTTTTTGTTCTACTTTGCTTTCGAAGTCACTGTCATTCTTTCATGCCTTCTCTTCTTTTCCTCTTTCTTTATTATTCCACTTCCCATTTCTCTTCTTAGACCCCTTTTTAGACTATATATTCTTTTCTTCTTCTCCATCACCCTAACCTTCTTCATCTTCATCATCATCATTTTCTTCTTCTTCGTCTTCTACTACTACTACTACTACTACTACTACTACTACTACTACTACTACTACAGCTGCTACATCGTCGTCGTCTTCTACTTCTATATTACCACTACTGCTTCTTCATCTACTCCTACTACTACCACTACTACTTCTTCTTCTCTCCCTACTCCTCCTCCTCCCTTTCCTCATCCTCCTTTATCTTTCTATTTATATTATACGCTTATGTCACAAACTACTGATTATTTTATTCTGATACTGAAAAACTAAAATGACATAATTTTAGTTTGTCTAATTTCGTAGGAAATGTTTATGTGAGTATAAAGTATAAACGAATGAGTGTGTGTTTGTGTATGTGTGTATGTGCATATTATATACTATATGTGTGTGTGTGGGGGGGGGGCTTGTATGCATGTTTGTATGTATTTATGTATGTATGCATATGTGGGTATATATATGCGCATGTCTATAAATATATACATATAGACAGACAGATAGATAGATAGATAGATAGATAGATAGATAGATAGATAGATAGATAGATAGATAGATAGATACACATACATACATATATACGTATATACAGATAGAGAGAGGGGAATAGAGATGGGGATAGATATATATGTATGCGCGTGTATATGTACTATATTACGTATTATATATATATATATATATATATATATATATATTATATTATATTTATCTTATGATATTTACTTTACTTTATATTATACTCATTTATTGTGCTTTTAATTATTAATTTTTCTATATGTGATAGTGGATTTTCATCGATGAGTTCTTGAAAATTGGTTATTTTCCCTAAAACTATATATTTTATATATACTTTATCTATAAGGCTCAATTTAATTTTAATTTTTTTATAAATTGATTTTAATTGAGTTTTTTACCTGTAATTTTGGATTTTGTCCCTAATATTATTATATACATATATATATATATATATATATATATATATATATATATATATATATATATATATATATATATATATTAAGAGAGAGGAGGAGAGAGAGGGAAAGAAAGAGAGAGAGAGAGCTGCCCCGCTAATACTAACGTTATCTTGTGTATGTCACTGAAAATCGTATTATCTGATAAAATGATACACCTATATATTTTTATCGCTATATGTTTTTGTGTCTCTCTTTTAAGCAGGGGAAAGCAAAGCTGATAAATTTTCTTAGTAAAGACATACAACCCCAAAAAAGATCTTCTTGGGGGTCGTAAAACACAGTTTCAGGAGACGAACGAGAATGCGAAAGGCTCGTCTGTCCCGCAGAAAAGTTGCAGGAGGTTGTCGCCATATTGGCATGGGTTAACTGTGTTCAGCTTGACGATGTGGAGTTTCTGCACGCGCTAATTACCTACTGATCTGGCGAGCCGTTTCTGCGTTTAGGCCACACTTGATGATGTAAGGGAGTTTCTGTGGAACCACTGCAGGGTAGCAGCGTCTTAGAGATCTTGATAATGGTAAGAAACAGAGGAAGTGAAAGAGAGAGAGAGAGAGAGAGGCGACGAGATGGGGTGCAAAAACATCAAATTACTTGTCTCTTAATTTCAGCGATTATTTTATTTTTACTTTTCACATACGCAGAAACACGCACACACGTAAATACACACACACGTAAACACACACACCACTACCACCACCACCACCGTCATTACCTCTTATAATTTGTACCTAATAAACAAACGAGGAGGCTTCTCTCCAGTTTTTCCGATCTGCAGATTTGAGCAAGATTTTTTTCTAGAATTCTATGGTAGACGACAATGAAGATGTGTGGCTAAGTGGTTGGGGTAGCCGGCTCACATTCATTATATCAATTGTTCGATACCTGGCGGCGTGTTGTGTCCTTGAGCAAGACAAAACACTTTATTTCACGTTACTCCAGTCCGCTCAGCTGGCAAAAATTAGTCGTGTTTGTATTTCAAAGGGCCAGCTTTGTCACTCTCTGTGATACTAAATCTCTCCGAGAACTACGCTATGGGTACACATGTCCGTGGAGTACTCATCCATCCATTTCCGTTGATTTGATAAATTGGAACCCTCGTCGTCGTAACCGACGAAGTGCCACTTTTCATGGCAGACAGTCTAGTTTTAAGATAGACAACAGTCCGGGCAATTTTGGTATAATTGCAATGAGTAGAAAACGTGCCAAAAACAGTAGTACCTGAATCCAAAAAGCCAGCCTTGTCACACTCTGTGTCACGTTGAATCTCCCTGTGAGCTACGTTAAGGGTACACTTGTCTGTGGAGTGATCTGTAGAGTGTCTGTAGAGTGGTCATCCACTTGCACATTGATTCCACGAGCAAGCTGTTCTGTTGACCGAATTAACTGGAACACTCGTCTTCGTAACCGACTGAGTGCTACTTTTTATGGACAATTTTGGTATAATTGCCATGAGTAGAAGACGAGCCAAAAGCCTTTAATCCTGAAGGCGGCACTTTTCGTTTGGTGGCAAAACACCGCAGCAGGGGAACTACCAATGTGAAGTTTTGTATTTCAGTAATGATAGATGTCATTCTTTAAGTCTCAATCTTAACCCATTACCTCCCATAATTCTATTAACTGGAATTTTTTTTATGAAACTTTGATTTCTAGCATAAAACAGCCTTAGAAACACGCTGGAATGATCAAGATAATATTTCAAAATAACATTTTAAATAGAAATAAGCAAGATATTGGGTGAAAAATTAGCAAACCTCATTTGAATATCAGAGAAATATACCTAGTAGATATAGCAAAAAGGTTAGATATGTGTAAATATTGACAGATAATTACGAAATTTGTAATTTTTAAGTGATCTCATATGAGATCACTGGTAGGTAATGGGTTAATAACTTACTGTAACTTTGCAACTGCATAAAGAAGTGACTTTAAATGAGATGTATTATACAAATACTCATATTATTATTATTATTACTATATAAAAGAAAAAAAAACAAGGCGGTGAGCTAGCGGAATCGTTAGTGCACCGGGCGAAATGCTTAGCGGCATTACGTCCGTCTTTACGTTCTGAGTTCAAATCCCGCTGAGGTCAACTTTGCCTTTCACTTTTTTCGGGATCGATAAATTAAGTACCAGTGAAACACTTTGGTCGAGGAAATCGATTGACACCCTCCCACAAATTTCAGGCTTTGTGCCTATAGCAGAAAGGATTATTACTATGTAAAAAAAAAAAAACATAGGCGTAGGAGTGGCTGTGTGGTAAGTAGCTTGCTTATGAACCACATGGTTCCGGGTTCAGTCCCACTGCGTGGCACCTTGGGCAAGCGTCTTCTACTATAGCTTTCTATTTTTACTTTTTGAGTTCAGATCCGGCCAAGCTGGGCTTTGCCGTTCATCTTTTAAAATAAGTTCCAGTTGAGCACTGGGGTCGAAGTAATCGACTTAAACCCTCCCCCAAAATTCCTGGCCTTGTACCAAAATTTGAAACCAACAGATACAGGAGCCGGTATGATCGTCTAAAACAAACAAAAAATACGCAACTACAACAGCAACAACAAAAACTCGTTGAAAGCGGTGCTACAGCAAGGCTGCAGTCAAATAATGGAAATCAGCAAAATAAAATAATGAATGAATAACTGGAAGAGTATTTACAAAAGTATTTAAGCATTCAGATAAATGGTCGTTCTATTGTCTTCAACCATAACCAAACGATTGACGCTCTAATCTGCCTGGTCTTGCTGGCTAGCTGGCTGGCTGGTTGGTTGGCAAGAAGTCTCAGAACGAATGAACAAGCCACGCCTTCTACTTGAGACTGCGGTACCGGATGAAACTCAAGGAACCCCATTCAAGCCGACACTAACTGGCTGGCTGGCTTGGCTGGTTGGTTAGCTAGCTGGCTGGCTGGCTGGTCGGTCGGTTGGTTGGCTGGTTAAGCTACGCAATACGAGAGACCCAGTTACGTCTCTTTCTTTTCTTTTTTTTCTTCTTTTTTTTCTTCTTTTTCTTCTTCTTCTTCTTCCAACTTCCTTAGAATAATTAACTTAGTGTTCGTCGAGAACGAATCCAGTGAAGTCAAGGAGACCATAGTCAACGACCATCAACCACGACGATGACGACGACGACGACGACGACGACGACGACGACGACGACGACGACGACGACGACGACGACGACGACGACGACGTCACTAACAACAACAACAACAACAACAAGAGACAACGACAACGGCAAATATATAACAACGATGATAATAAGGAAAAAGAAGAAAGAAGGAGGGGAAAGAAAAGAAAGAACGTAGAGTCGCAGAGGATGGAGGAGGAGGAGGAGGAGAAGAAGAAGAAGAAGAAGAAGAAGAAGAAGAAGAAGAAGAAGATGGTAATAGTGATGATGATGATGATGATGATGATGATGATGATGATGATGATGATGATGATGATGATGATGATGATGATGATGATGATGACGACGACGGTGGTGGTGGTGATGGTGACTGTGATGATGGGGGTGGCGATGATGATGAAGATGATGATGATGATGATGATGATGATGATGATGATGAAGAAGAAGAACATCAGCGACAACAAAACAACACTAATATAGAAGAAGAAGAAGAAGAAGAAGAAGAAGAAGAAGAAGAACAACAACAACAACAACAACAGCAACAACAACAGAAACAACAACTACAAGGATTTCTTAACATAAAGAAAAACAAACTTACAAAGGCAAGACCAACAACAACAGCAATGACAAAACACCAAACCAAGAATATATGACGACAATACAGAGAAGCCATTCTGACGTAAATTCGTCAACTTTTCCACCTTCCGTCTTCACTCTTTTGGTGTTAATAATAATAATGATAATAATAATAATGATAATTCTTTAATAATAATAGTGTGTCTTAAGACAGCTTGGAGTGGGTGTAAGTATGGGTTTGGTTTGGTTATATTTCTTTCTTTCTCGCTCTTGTTCTTCATACTTTTTGCTTTTTAATACTAACAAATTCGAAGGTGTCGAGCTGGCAGAACCGTTAGCAGGCCGGGCGAAATGCTTAGCGGCATTTCGTCCATCTTCATATTCTGAGTTCAAATTCCGTCGACTTACCCGCTTCCGCAAAGTTGCTGGCCATGTGTCAAAATTTGAAATCATGTTGACAAATTTGTGTTAGAAATATCAGTTCGTAAACTTGACTTCCCTGGAAATAATTTTTACTCCGAAATTAACTGTTACATCTTTCATATTTTATTTATCTTCTTCGTTCGAATACCTGTGGTAGATACTTGTTTCGAGTCTTACTGCTTTTCTCTTTCTTTTTATGGTATAATCAGAGGAGAAAAGACACGAGTCATAACCCCCACCCCTTTTAGGACTTTCGTGTTGGAAGCCCGGTCAAAATTCTTCACCAGCTTCTCAATAAATCGATGGATTTTGTTTGCTACTCTATCGTTCTTGACGACAGAAAAGGTATAGTACTTATTCTACTAGCCACTTTTGTCGGAACTGCCAGCTTACGGGGACGTAAGCAAGCCTATACCGGTAGTCAAGCGGTGGGATGGGGCATACACAAATACAAAAACACGCGCATATACACGAGCGCATGCATGCTTCCCAACAACATGGTTCTTGGTTCAGTCCCACTGCAGGGCACTTTGGGCGAATGCCTTCTACGATAGCCTCGGGCAGACCAATTCTTTATGAGTGGATTTGATGGACGGAAATTGAAAGAAGCCCGCCGTGTGTGTGTGTGTGTGTGTGTGTGTGTGTGTGTGTGTGTGTGTCAGTGTCATTGCGTCTGTATTTGTCCTCCTACTACCGCTTGACAACCAGTGTTGGTGTGTTTACGTCCCCGTAACTTAGCGGTTCGGCAAGACAGAATAAATACCAGGCTTGACATAACAAAATAAGTATTCATTCGACTAAAAATACAAGGCAGTGTCCCAGAATGACTGCAGTCTAGTGACTGAAACAAGTAAAAAAGATAAATATACGAAGCGCTTCTACACAGTTTCCGTCGACCAAATTTTCTTACAACACATTGGTCAACCCGTGGCACCTGTTCAAAGTGCCGTACAATAGAACTGAACTCAAAGCAAGTTTCTTGACCACACAGCCTTACTTGTGTATGTGTATACATGTTTTTTATTTCATTTTAATTTCGTTTTTTTTTAATTATTTTACATTTTTTATTGTTCTATCAGCTGAATTTAATCCATGATGGTACAATAAATCATTCGATTGAATTGCCATAGTTGTAGTGAGAGTGAAGGTACCATTTCCAGTTTATCTTATTAAATCTCTGCCATAGCCTTACTTATATTTATTTAATTTGATGTTAACATTTGTATTTGATTGTCACTATTATCTGTAAGTCTTTATAAGCTATATTAATGCTTTCTGCTCGATTTTGTGTATTGCATATTTAGGAATAAAATAAATTTTGTATTGATAATAGATAATTTATATATGTTCATCGATTTAAAGTATTTTCTTCATTTTTCCTATTGTGACTGGGTCTCAAAGAGACAACATTTCACGGAGGACAAAGGTTGAAGTCGTTAAGTCTTTTGTCCTCCCTGTCTTGTTAAATGGCTGCAAGACTTAAACACTGCCCGGAGCCCTTATGAGCCGCCTGAACTCTTTTTGGTAGCATCAGGCTTTGCAATATTATAAGTTACCGTTGGTCGGATTTCGTACCCATCCAACGACCCTGCTCAGAAACTGGAGGATCACCACGGAACATTCACGAAGTTGCTGGAGAGCTGCGAGTATACCGAAGTCAGAGGATCCTGCTCTCAAGGAGATTAGAGTTTGTACTTCAATGAAATTAATAAGTCTCAAAACTTCTGGAATGCATCTTGTGTATGCGTATGCTTGTGTGTGTACGCGCGCGCGCGTGTATGTCTTTACTGCAATGAAAGGGGATCCAAGCGACACAGCTGTTTCAATAACACATGGGTAATAAATCATTTAACAAATTGTTAAACATGAATAAAAGCAGTGATTGAATAAAATTTATAAGATACTGATCAGTACTCTAATTGATGACATAATCACTGTTCTTCAGTGTACCACTTGTTCAATTATTTATTTATATGTTCTGGAAACAGCTGTAAACCCGGGAATAAATGTGTTACCACTAACTGTATTATTCTTCATATATATATATATATATATATATATATATATATATATATGTATGTATATATATATATCGCAGTGGCGTATATACCACGTGGAAAATAAATCAAAATAAACACTTGATTTATTTTCTCCGTATCATTCTATTTAAAGAAAGATAGCTTATCGTTCTGAAATTTAATTTTTATTTTTTATTTTATATATATATATATATATATATATATTGTATTTCATTATGCCCTCTGGTAAATATTTTTGCTGAAATATTTGTTCCGGTTCTGTTCCTAATGTGGTATACATACATACATACATACATACATACATGCATACATACATACATACATATATATATATATATATATATATATATATATATATATATATATACAAGAATAAGGGCAGAGAATCGTCAATTAGTAATAGAATTAACAATTAACAATTCTGCCAAGTAGTTCAGTATGAAAAAAACCTTTATCGGTAAAACTATTTATCATTATAAATATACAGGGATTAGCAATTGAGTTGCTTCTCCAACATACTGAAAATTTAGAAATAGCAGTCAAAGAACTACTGATTCCAAACTACAAATTTTTCTCTAAAGTGGATGGCGATATTTATGGCACACATAGAACAAAAAACCGGAGGGAAAAGCGTAAACAAACCAAGCCTTTAGTTAATTGGATACGAATCGTTTCATGGTTAAGTGAATGGAAATTTCACTATTCCAATCTTCAGCCTCAATATTCTGATAAATTTGAAAGTGTCTCTAAAAAAATTCACGGTAATTTTTGGCCATGCGACACCAAAAATCAACGATAAGAAAGGCACTTACGAATTCATCGGCTAGCGAGTTCAGGCACCTCACCTCAAAGAAATCTATTCCATGTGCGTCACGATTCTCTGCCCTTATTCTTGTATATTTTATATTTGATATCTCTAAGTTGGATGGCTAAACCGTAATTCCTTCCACACGGGACTTTTTTTCATACGGGACTATTTGTGACGCACATGGAATAGATTTCTTTGAGGTGAGGTGCCTGAACTCGCTAGCCGATGAATTCGTAAGTGCCTTTCTTATCGTTGATTTTTGGTGTCGCATGGCCAAAAATTACCGTGAATTTTTTAGAGACACTTTCAAATTTATCAGAATATTGAGGCTGAAGATTGGAATAGTGAAATTTCCATTCACTTAACCATGAAACGATTCGTATCCAATTAACTAAAGGCTTGGTTTGTTTACGCTTTTCCCTCCGGTTTTTTGTTCTATGTGTGCCATAAATATCGCCATCCACTTTAGAGAAAAATTTGTAGTTTGGAATCAGTAGTTCTTTGACTGCTATTTCTAAATTTTCAGTATGTTGGAGAAGCAACTCAATTGCTAATCCCTGTATATTTATAATGATATATATATATATATATATATATATATATATATATATATATATATATATATATATATATATATATATAAACAAACATGGAGGGATGTATATTTATATATACATACATCTGTGTATGTATGTATGTATGTATGTATTATGTGTGTATGTATGTATGATAACGCTATTGTTCACAGTAGAACATGTACCTGTAGAAAGGTGTGCTTTCAGTTGGAGGATTGATAAGGCATATCAAAATACTCCATACTGTGACACCTGTTCCTTCTGCCAGCCAACATAGCTGTGCAAATCTTTGGCGGAGCTCAAGAGTCATGCACGCGCCTCACATTGCGTTATCAATGACTTCGATCCAGTATGACACAGGATGTGACAAGGTTGGCCATTTTGAAATACAAATACAACTCGTTTTTGTCAGTTGAGTGGACTGGAGCAACGTGAAATAAAGTGTCTTGCTCAAGGACACAACACGCCGCCGTGAATCCGACTCACGACCTTACGATCGTGACTCGAACACCCTAACCACTAATTCACGTGCCTTCACTTGTGCCCTTGATACCCTTCTTGTAGCTCCTGGATAGGTAGGGCTCTCCAGCCCTGTAAGGTAATTCACCGAGAAGGAGTCCTCATCGATAGAAAGCCAACTGATTACCGCAGCTGTCTTACTTAGCCCGCTGAGTCACTGTGGTCAGACCTCTAAGCCTAAAAAATGAGATCGGATTGCGCGATCATTTGAAAACTACTAAGCGAAGAGCAAGCAGGAAGAAAAACCCTTCAACATAAAGGATCAGTTTACATGGCTACAAGAAGCCTCAATGTTCAAATGGTACTTAATTTATCGACTGTGAAAAGATGAAAGGTAAATTTGAACTCAGAACGTAAGGACGGACGAAATACCGCTAAGCATTTTGCCTGGCGTGCTAACGATTCTGCCATCATCATCATCATAATAATAATAATAATAATAATAATAATAAACTCAATAATTATAGCTTGGGTTTTAAGGGCCCACCGCTAGTTAAAACGCCTTGCCAAAATATCTGGAATGGGTATAAATATTTTCAAGAAACAACTTGATCTCTTGCAATCCAAGGTCCCAATATCAAGGTAGGAAACTCAAAAGAGGGCAGCAGTGTTGAACTCCCTCCTTCACCAAAACTGGCCAATGAAAAGGTGATTGCACTGGCAGTGCCCCAGCGTGGGCACAGCCTTAGGGCTGAAACATATAAAAGAATTAAGGAATATATATGTATATATGTATGTGTGTGTGTGTAGTTAGCCCCAAAATAACACAGAGGAGACTGAGGTTAGCTGGACATGCTCACCGTCATTCAAAGTTGATACTGCACTCAGTGCTCTTGTGGGAGTGCCTGCACGGACACACTAGAAGAGGGAGACCGCGGATGACATGTTGATGCCTAAAGGACAGACACTGGTCTCTGGGAGACACAGGACATGGTAGCGATGATGGGGGACAAAAACCGCTGGAGAGAATTCGTCCATGGGTTTCGGGAATTTTACCCGCCCTAGATATGTGTGTGTGTGTGTGTGTGTGTGTGTGTGTGTGTGTGTGTGTGTGTGTGTGAGAGTATGTATGTATATGCGCGCGTGCACACACACACACACGCATACAGAAAAAAGCACTTCAAGACTATATTCAAAGCATCACTGAAGAGTTTTGAGATCAAACCCAACACCCGAGAAACGCAAGCACAAGACTGTCCTGCCAGGCGAGGTTGCTCTAACAGAGATGCCACCTCCTACGAACAGAACAGGATTATAAAGACACAAAGAAGACGTAAACTGTGCAAGTCCAGAGACAACTACTCGCCTTCAGTCTCAGCAGACCACTAGTGCCTAACTTACAGCAGTGCCTTCCGAGCACTCATCGGCCTGATCGGCAACAGCAGAACACACCATACCCCGTCTTTTCCCATGTGCTGTCCTTTGGTCATCGTCAACAACGACGGAAGAACTAATGTAATCAAAAATTTAAAAAATAAAAAAAACTCAAAAGGAAGTATACAGTGAATGTATTAGGTATGGCACGCTCGATTTAAGATAGAAAAAAAAAGAGGAGGTGTGACGTTTTGAGCATGGCTCTTCGTCAGAAAAAGGAAAGAAGAAAGGTCCGGAGAGAAAGGATAGTCCGAGAAAAGCACACTTGTGGTATACAGTTCAAAATTATACAAAACACAAAAATCTAAAGGCGGAGACGGGTGAGGGAACAACAAGCAATGTGTATTAGTTTGACGCTCACGAAAAATGGAAGAGTCTTTGACGTTTCGAGCCTACGCTCTTCTACAGAAAAGAATATGAAGGAAAACAGATGGAAAGGCACAGGCATGGCTGTGTGATTAAGAAACTCGCTTTGCAACTACTTGGTTTCGCATAATTCTCTTCTACTATAAACCCAGATCAGCAAATACCTTGTTTGTGTGTGTGTGTGTGTGTGTGTGTGTGTGTGTGTGTGTGTGTCATTTTGTCCTCCACCACCGCTTGACGACTAGTAATGGTTTATATACATCTCCTTAACGTAGCGGTTCGGCCAAAGCAACCGAGAGAATAAGTACCAAACTTTAAAAGAAGAAATAAATACTGGAGTCGATTTGTTCGACTAACATGGCCGCTATCCAGTGACTGAAGCAAGTAAAAGATTAAAAACATATCAGCGAGAAGAGAGAGTGTGAGAAAATGAAACAAAAATGCTGAATGGTTGAAGAGCAAAACTTCACTTATTCACCGAGAGAAAATATATTGACGGACACAGAGAGATAGGAAAGAAGAAACTATTAAAAAGAGAGAACGAGATAAAGTAACTGAAAGAGGGGCAAGAAGGAGGAAGAGAAGAGAGAATAAGATTTGAATGAAAGAAAAAGTGTGAAACAGACGTTGAGGAAGAGGATGGAGGAAAACTGAAAGAATGAGACAAGGAGTTAGTGTGGTGGGGTGAGAACAAATTGAGAATGACAGAGAGGGACAGATAGAGAGAAAGACACATACTGAGAGAGAGAGAGAGAGAGAGAGAGAGAGAGAGAGAGAGAGAAACGGACGGACAGACCAACAGAGGTGGAGAAAGACACGCAGAGTGGTAGAGAAAGAGGAAGAAAGGCAGACAACCAGAAAGATAGAGACAGAGAACGCGGGAGGACAGACAGACACTGAGAAGAGTGAGAGAGAAAAGAAGAGAGAGAGAAAAGAAGAGAGAGAGAAGCAAACAGCCGAAAAGCGACGGAGAGACTGAGAGAGAAAGAGAGACAGAAACAGAGAGAGACAAAGAGAGACTGAAGCAGAGAGAGACAAAGAGAGAGAGAAACAGAGAGAGGCAGAAACGGAGAGACGGAAACGGAGAGACAGAAACGGAGAGACAGAAACGAAGAGAGACAAAGAGAGACAGAAACAGAGAGAGACAGAAACGGAGAGACTGAAGCAGAGAGAGACAAAGAGAGACAGAAACAGAGAGAGGCAGAATAGAGAGAGACAGAAACAGAGAGACAGAAACAGAGAGAGACAGAAACAGAGAGAGACAGAAACAGAGAGAGACTGAAACAGAGAGAGACAGAAACAGAGAGAGACAGAAACAGAGAGAGACAGAAACAGAGAGACAGAAACAGAGAGAGACAGAAACAGAGAGAGACAGAAACGGAGAGACAGAAACAGAGAGAGACAGAAACGGAGAGACAGAAACAGAGAGAGACAGAAACGGAGAGACAGAAACAGAGAGAGACAGAAACAGAGAGAGACAGAAACAGAGAGACAGAAACAGAGAGAGACAGAAACAGAGAGAGACAGAAACGGAGAGAGACAGAAACAGAGAGAGACAGAAACAGAGAGAGAGACGGAAAGAGAGAGAGACAGAAACAGAGAGAGACAGAAACGGAGAGAGACAGAAACAGAGAGAGACAGAAACAGAGAGACAGAAACAGAGAGACAGAAACAGAGAGAGACAGAAACTGAGAGAGACAGAAACAGAGAGAGACAGAAACAGAGAGACAGAAACGGAGAGACAGAAACAGAGAGAGACAGAAACAGAGAGACAGAAACAGAGAGAGACAGAAACAGAGAGAGACAGAAACGGAGAGAGACAGAAACAGAGAGAGACAGAAACAGAGAGAGACAGAAACAGAGAGACAGAAACAGAGAGAGACAGAAACAGAGAGAGACAGAAACGGAGAGAGACAGAAACAGAGAGAGACAGAAACAGAGAGACAGAAACAGAGAGAGACAGAAACAGAGAGACAGAAACGGAGAGACAGAAACAGAGAGAGACAGAAACAGAGAGACAGAAACGGAGAGACAGAAACAGAGAGAGACAGAAACAGAGAGACAGAAACAGAGAGAGACAGAAACAGAGAGAGACAGAAACGGAGAGAGACAGAAACAGAGAGAGACAGAAACAGAGAGAGACAGAAACAGAGAGACAGAAACAGAGAGAGACAGAAACAGAGAGAGACAAAAACAGAGAGAAAAAAACGGAGAGAGACAGAAACAGAGAGAGACAGAAACAGAGAGCGACAGAAACGGAGAGAGACAGAAACAGAGAGAGATAGAAACAGAGAGAGACAGAAACAGAGAGAGACAGAAACAGAGAGAGACAGAAACGGAGAGAGACAGAAACAGAGAGAGACAGAAACAGAGAGACAGAAACGGAGAGACAGAAACAGAGAGAGACAGAAACAGAGAGAGACAGAAACAGAGAGAGACAGAAACAGAGAGAGACAGAAACAGAGAGACAGAAACAGAGAGAGACAGAAACAGAGAGACAGAAACGGAGAGACAGAAACGGAGAGACAGAAACAGAGAGAGACAGAAACAGAGAGACAGAAACGGAGAGACAGAAACAGAGAGAGACAGAAACAGAGAGACAGAAACAGAGAGAGACAGAAACAGAGAGAGACAGAAACGGAGAGAGACAGAAACAGAGAGAGACATAAACAGAGAGAGACAGAAACAGAGAGAGACAGAAACGGAGAGAGACAGAAACAGAGAGAGAGACAGAAACAGAGAGAGACAGAAACAGAGAGAGACAGAAACAGAGAGAGACAGAAACGGAGAGACAGAAACAAAGAGAGACAGAAACAGAGAGAGACAGAAACAGAGAGACAGAAACAGAGAGACAGAAACGGAGAGACAGAAACAGAGAGAGACAGAAACAGAGAGACAGAAACAGAGAGAGACAGAAACAGAGAGAGACAGAAACAGAGAGAGACAGAAACAGAGAGAGACAGAAACAGAGAGAGACAGAAACGGAGAGACAGAAACAGAGAGAGACAGAAACAGAGAGAGACAGAAACGGAGAGATAGAAACAGAGAGAGACAGAAACAGAGAGAGACAGAAACAGAGAGACAGAAACAGAGGGACAGAAACGGAGAGACAGAAACAGAGAGAGACAGAAACAGAGAGACAGAAACAGAGAGAGACAGAATCAGAGAGAGACAGAAACAGAGAGAGACAGAAACAGAGAGAGACAAAGAGAGACAGAAACAGAGAGAGACAGAAACAGAGAGAGACAGAAACAGAGAGACAGAAACAGAGAGAGACAGAAACAGAGAGAGACAGAAACGGAGACAGAAACAGAGAGAGACAGAAACAGAGAGACAGAAACAGAGAGACAGAAACAGAGAGCGACAGAAACAGAGAGCGACAGAAGCAGAGAGAGACAGAAACAGAGAAACAGAAACAGAGAGACAGAAACGGAGAGAGACAGAAACAGAGAGAGACAGAAACAGAGAGACAGAAACAGAGAGAGACAGAAACAGAGAGAGACAGAAACAGAGAGAGACAGAAACAGAGAGACAGAAACAGAGAGAGACAGAAACAGAGAGAGACAAAGAGAGACAGAAACAGAGAGAGACAGAAACAGAGAGAGACAGAAGCAGAGAGAGACAGAAACAGAGAGAGACAGAAACAGAGAGACAGAAACAGAGAGAGACAGAAACAGAGAGAGACAGAAACAGAGAGAGACAGAAACAGAGAGAGACAGAAACGGAGAGACAGAAACAGAGAGAGACAGAAACAGAGAGAGGCAGAAACAGAGAGAGACAGAAGCAGAGAGAGACAGAAACAGAGAGACAGAAACAGAGAGAGACAGAAACAGAGAGAGACAGAAACAGAGAGAGACAGAAACAGAGAGAGACAGAAACAGAGAGAGACAGAAAAAGAGAGAGACAGAAAAAGAGAGAGACAGAAACAGAGAGAGACAGAAATGGAGAGAGACAGAAAAAGAGACAGACAGAGACAGAAAAAGAGACAGACAGAAACAGAGAGAGACAGAAACAGAGAGAGACAGAAACAGAGAGAGACAGAAACAGAGAGAGACAGAAACAGAGAGAGACAGAAATGGAGAGAGACAGAAAAAGAGAGAGACAGAAAAAGAGAGAGACAGAAACAGAGAGAGACAGAAATGGAGAGAGACAGAAAAAGAGAGAGACAGAAACAGAGAGAGACAGAAACAGAGAGAGACAGAAATGGAGAGAGTCAGAAAAAGAGAGAGACAGAAACAGAGAGAGACAGAAACAGAGAGAGACAGAAACAGAGAGACAGAAACAGAGAGAGACAGAAACAGAGAGAGACAGAAACAGAGAGAGACAGAAACGGAGAGACAGAAACGGAGAGAGACAGAAACAGAGAGAGACAGAAACGGAGAGACAGAAACGGAGAGAGACAGAAACAGAGAGTGACAGAAACAGAGAGAGACAGAAACAGAGAGACAGAAACAGAGAGAGACAGAAACAGAGAGAGAGACAAACGCAGAGACAGAAACAGAGAGAGACAGAAACAGAGAGAGACAGAAACAGAGAGACAGAAACAGAGAGAGACAGAAACAGAGAGAGACAGAAACAGAGAGACAAAAACGGAGAGAGACAGAAACAGAGAGAGACAGAAACAAAGAGAGACAGAAACAGAGAGAGACAGAAACGGAGAGAGACAGAAACAAAGAGAGACAGAAACAGAGAAAGACAGAAACAGAGAGAGACAGAAACGGAGAGACAGAAACAGAGAGAGACAGAAACAGAGAGAGACAGAAACAGAGAGACAGAAACAGAGAGAGACAGAAACAGAGAGAGACAGAAACGGAGAGACAGAAACAGAGAGAGACAGAAACAGAGAGAGACAGAAACAGAGAGAGACAGAAACAGAGAGAGACAGAAACAGAGAGAAACAGAAACAGAGAGAGACAGAAACAGAGAGAGACAGAAACAGAGAGAGACAGAAAAAGAGAGAGACAGAAACAGAGAGAGACAGAAATGGAGAGAGACAGAAAAAGAGAGAGACAGAAACAGAGAGAGACAGAAACAGAGAGAGACAGAAACAGAGAGAGACAGAAACAGAGAGACAGAAACAGAGAGAGACAGAAACAGAGAGAGACAGAAACAGAGAGACAGAAACAGAGAGAGACAGAAACAGAGAGAGACAGAAACAGAGAGACAAAAACGGAGAGAGACAGAAACAGAGAGAGACAGAAACAAAGAGAGACAGAAACAGAGAAAGACAGAAACAGAGAGAGACAGAAACGGAGAGACAGAAACAGAGAGAGACAGAAACAGAGACAGAAACAGAGAGACAGAAACAGAGAGAGACAGAAACAGAGAGAGACAGAAACGGAGAGAGACAGAAACAAAGAGAGACAGAAACAGAGAAAGACAGAAACAGAGAGAGACAGAAACGGAGAGACAGAAACAGAGAGAGACAGAAACAGAGACAGAAACAGAGAGACAGAAACAGAGAGAGACAGAAACAGAGAGAGACAGAAACGGAGAGACAGAAACAGAGAGAGACAGAAACAGAGAGAGACAGAAACAGAGAGAGACAGAAACAGAGAGAGACAGAAAAAGAGAGAGACAGAAAAAGAGAGAGACAGAAACAGAGAGAGACAGAAATGGAGAGAGACAGAAAAAGAGACAGACAGAAACAGAGAGAGACAGAAACAGAGAGAGACAGAAACAGAGAGAGACAGAAACAGAGAGAGACAGAAACAGAGAGAGACAGAAATGGAGAGAGACAGAAAAAGAGAGAGACAGAAAAAGAGAGAGACAGAAACAGAGAGAGACAGAAATGGAGAGAGACAGAAAAAGAGAGAGACAGAAACAGAGAGAGACAGAAACAGAGAGAGACAGAAATGGAGAGAGTCAGAAAAAGAGAGAGACAGAAACAGAGAGAGACAGAAACAGAGAGAGACAGAAACAGAGAGACAGAAACAGAGAGAGACAGAAACAGAGAGAGACAGAAACAGAGAGAGACAGAAACGGAGAGACAGAAACGGAGAGAGACAGAAACAGAGAGAGACAGAAACGGAGAGACAGAAACGGAGAGAGACAGAAACAGAGAGTGACAGAAACAGAGAGAGACAGAAACAGAGAGACAGAAACAGAGAGAGACAGAAACAGAGAGAGAGACAAACGCAGAGACAGAAACAGAGAGAGACAGAAACAGAGAGAGACAGAAACAGAGAGACAGAAACAGAGAGAGACAGAAACAGAGAGAGACAGAAACAGAGAGACAAAAACGGAGAGAGACAGAAACAGAGAGAGACAGAAACGGAGAGAGACAGAAACAAAGAGAGACAGAAACAGAGAAAGACAGAAACAGAGAGAGACAGAAACGGAGAGACAGAAACAGAGAGAGACAGAAACAGAGAGAGACAGAAACAGAGAGACAGAAACAGAGAGAGACAGAAACAGAGAGAGACAGAAACGGAGAGACAGAAACAGAGAGAGACAGAAACAGAGAGAGACAGAAACAGAGAGAGACAGAAACAGAGAGAGACAGAAACAGAGAGAAACAGAAACAGAGAGAGACAGAAACAGAGAGAGACAGAAACAGAGAGAGACAGAAAAAGAGAGAGACAGAAACAGAGAGAGACAGAAATGGAGAGAGACAGAAAAAGAGAGAGACAGAAACAGAGAGAGACAGAAACAGAGAGAGACAGAAACAGAGAGAGACAGAAACAGAGAGACAGAAACAGAGAGAGACAGAAACAGAGAGAGACAGAAACAGAGAGAGACAGAAACAGAGAGACAGAAACGGAGAGAGACAGAAACAGAGAGAGACAGAAACGGAGAGACAGAAACGGAGAGAGACAGAAACAGAGAGAGACAGAAACAGAGAGAGACAGAAACAGAGAGAGACAGAAACAGAGAGAGACAGAAACAGAGAGAGAGAGACCGAAACGCAGAGACAGAAACAGAGAGAGACAGAAACAGAGAGAAACAGAAACAGAGAGACAGAAACGGAGAGACAGAAACAGAGAGAGACAGAAACAGAGAGACAGAAACGGAGAGACAGAAACAGAGAGAGACAGAAACAGAGAGACAGAAACAGAGAGAGACAGAAACAGAGAGACAGAAACAGAGAGAGACAGAAACAGAGAGAGACAGAAACAGAGAGACAGAAACGGAGAGACAGAAACAGAGAGAGACAGAAACAGAGAGAGACAGAAACAGAGAGAGACAGAAACAGAGAGAGACAGAAACGGAGAGAGACAGAAACAGAGAGAGACAGAAACAGAGAGAGACAGAAACAGAGAGAGACAGAAACAGAGAGACAGAAACAGAGAGAGACAGAAACAGAGAGACAGAAACGGAGAGACAGAAACAGAGAGAGACAGAAACAGAGAGACAGAAACGGAGAGACAGAAACAGAGAGAGACAGAAACAGAGAGTCAGAAACAGAGAGAGACAGAAACAGAGAGAGACAGAAATGGAGAGAGACAGAAACAGAGAGAGACAGAAACAGAGAGACAAAAACAGAGAGACAGAAACAGAGAGAGACAGAAACAGAGAGAGACAGAAACGGAGAGACAGAAACAGAGAGAGACAGAAACAGAGAGAGACAGAAACAGAGAGAGACAGAAACGGAGAGACAGAAACGGAGAGACAGAAACAGAGAGAGACAGAAACAGAGAGAGACAGAAACAGAAAGAGACAGAAACAGAGAGACAGAAACGGAGAGAGACAGAAACAGAGAAAGACAGAAACAGAGAGAGACAGAAACGGAGAGACAGAAACAGAGAGAGACAGAAACAGAGAGAGACAGAAACAGAGAGAGACAGAAACAGAGAGAGACAGAAACGGAGAGACAGAAACGGAGAGACAGAAACGGAGAGAGACAGAAGCAGAGAGAGACAGAAACAGAGAGACAGAAACGGAGAGACAGAAACAGAGAGAGACAGAAACAGAGAGACAGAAACAGAGAGAGACAGAAACAGAGAGACAGAAACGGAGAGACAGAAACAGAGAGAGACAGAAACAGAGAGAGACAGAAACAGAGAGAGACAGAAACAGAGAGACAGAAACGGAGAGACAGAAACAGAGAGAGACAGAAACAGAGAGACAGAAACAAAGAGAGACAGAAACAGAGAGAGACAGAAACAGAGAGAGACAGAAACAGAGAGACAGAAACGGAGAGACAGAAACGGAGAGACAGAAACGGAGAGACAGAAACGGAGAGACAGAAACGGAGAGACAGAAACGGAGAGACAGAAACGGAGAGACAGAAACGGAGAGAGAGAAAAAGAGAAGCAGACAGTCAGAAACAGACAGAGAAAAGAGGACAGACAGGTACAGATAAAGAGAGAGTGAAGGAGGGAGATAGACAGAGAAAAATGAGGAAAAATTGAGAAAAAGAGAGTATGGAAGAAGAGAGAAAGTAAATTTGACAGTGAGAAAGAGACAAGAGACGAAGAAAGTAAAAGAGGACGATAAAAATTGAAAGAAGGAGAAAGCAGAGACAAAGAGAGAGAAGGAAAGAGAGGAGAAATAGAGAGGGGAAAAATGAGAGAGATAGTGAGAGAAATGATAAAACAAGTAAATTTGACAGAAAGCGGGGAACGAGAGAGAGAGAGAGTAATAAATTGATTGAAAGAGAGAGAGTGAGAGTAATAAATTGATTGAAAGAGAGAGAGAGAGTAATAAACTGATTGAAAGAGTGTAATGGAATGAGATTGAGAGGGAAAAGAGGAAGGTAGGGGGGAAATTACAGACAGAGGAATACAGTGAATGAATATAGAGAGGAAGAGGGGAAGGTATATGATAGAGGTAGATAGACAGATGGAGACGGAGAGAGTGAGGGAGGAGAGGGAAAGTAAGAGAGAGCTATAGAGAATCAATGTGGAAGTGAGAGGAGTTTATACATAGCAACAGCCACTGAAACTAGCCGAGACAGACTGGCGCAGTCAGAAAGCGCACACATACAGACACATATTTGCACATACATACATACATTCACCTACATAATCACATGTATTCGCTCATTATCTAATCGTATATACACACACACACACACACACATATTTATTTGTTTATATATGTGTATGAGTGTGTATAAACACTTGAGTGTGAACACGGTGTACTCAATAGAAATTTATATATATATATATATATATATATATATATATATATATATATATATATATATATATATATATATATATATATATATATATATATATATATTATATTATATTATATAATATTATATTATATTATATTATACTTTATATGGAAGCTGAAACTTCACAAACCATTACTCCGAGTTTCGCGGTTCCGATCTTCGAACGATGATATACAAAAATGAGAAACTATAGGTAACTATAGATAGATAGATAGATAGATAGATAGATAGATAGATAGATGAAGAAAGGAGAGAGGAAGAAAGAGAAGCAGTGGGGAGCAAATACAACAAATAACTACTTGTGCACTCGACTCATTCAGTTACAAAATGTGAGATGCACATACACACACACACACACACACACACACATATTAAGTCATATACATAGAGGAGAGAGTTAGATACATACTGACACACATGCACGCACGCACACACACACACACACACACACATGCACACAGTCACACTAACGAATATTTTTTTTGCACACAGTGAGTCGAAAATAGTGAGATGCAAAAAAAAGAAGACGGATAGGGAGAAAGAGAGAAATGAGACAAAAAGAAACGAAAAACGACTGTGACAGAGTAACAAAGAACACACACGCACACATACACACGCACTCACACTCAAGAGAAAGATAGGGAGACTTATACTGAACACATGCATGTAGATGTACGTATAAATATATACACACATTAGAATAAGACAGAGCGCACACATACACAGAGAGATAGCCATACACCAAGATACTATACAATATACACAAACACATACACACACTGTGTCAGGGAAACAAACTAAATCACAACGCACACACAAATATACACATACATCTACACATACATGCATGAATGCTGAGTGTGAGACAGAGTGACAGAGAAAGAAAAAGAGAGAATTACAGTTGCCATCATTCATTCAGTTTCTCTCTCTCTCTCTCTCTCTCTCTCACACACACACACACACACACACACACACACATACATACATTTGCGCGTACATATATTTGGATCAAACCAGATAGATACACACACAAACACATACATTCACAGACATTGACTCACACTCACAGACTGACACACGCGCGCATACACATACACATACATATGCCAGGCAAAGCTCAGATACAGAAATACGCAGTCAGGCACAGAAATATACGCTTACAGCCGCATATACACATACACATAGAGCCAAGCAAACACACACACACACACAGGCACATCGAGCGAAGCACTCACACATAGAGCCAAGTTACAGGCACGCACTCTCATGCAGCCAAGTTAGACACACTCACACATATAGCTAGGAGCAGAGCCACTCAGTGAAGAATACACATTAATGAGCACACAATCACATAAACACACGCTCACACTCACACAGCAGCCAGGTCACACATATACAATTAGCTATGGCAGCATACATAGTAGTCTACACAGTTGCACAGACACATACACAGTGAGACATACACAGCCACAGAGAATTACTGCCAAGCCAGACAGCAGCGCCATATTTGCTGCGCTGTCTTTCACAGAAAGGTGAAACGGCGCACCATAACTGTCGACCCCTACTCAATACCACCACCACCAGGACATCACAGAATAGGACACTCACCCACATGCACACACATACATACACACATACATACAACATAATAGAGAGAGAAAGAGAGACATACGCGCGCGCACTTGTACAACAATAACAGCGACACTGTACATCGAATATAACTAAATAGTCTGTCTCACCCCCACCAACATAGCAGACAATCACCACCACACGACAGTGTATACAAATTACGACACCATAACTGCCGCCGACACTAATTATAACACAACACTTTGTACTACACTCGCAACGCACTACCACAGCTACACTGCACATATTAACACCATAACTGTCACCCCCACCAATTATGACTCCACACCAGCCACGGAAACACAATAATAATCTCGGTGTTACATTACGCACTGTCATCATACCACAACACTACTAAACACCCCACAACACTGCATTATACTACAAACACCGCTACTTTCTGTATGTCTCCATATAAAATATGCTGGCCACATTCAAATGGATATTTATAGTTCTAACATCAATCGGATTACATATAGGTAAGTTAAGTGTTTGTTATTTTGGGAGAAAAATCACATTTTTATATCTCGCTTTCTGTCAGATTATCGATTTGTCTATCTATATTTATCAATTTATATATCTATATATATTTATCTGTTTATTTAGTATCTCATCTCAATTATATCTTCTCATAAGACTAGCTGCCAAACCGGTCATCACTGAACACTAGTCCCCTCCATTAAAAATGACATGCATTTCACTAGAGCAAACTACTGCCAAGACTCGACTTAAAGTGAATTATCATCGCTTTTCGTTACATATTTTCTTTTGTTTACCTATTTATTTTTCTAGCTGCTTTATTTATTCATCTTCATAAATAATTCCCGATTAACTATTTAACCATCATCCTGTCTTATTCACTATCTGATCAACCATACATTCTCGCTGTTTAGGTTCTGCTAGAGTGCATGAGTATGAATTGGATTTGGAAATAACAACAACAAAAAAAGGTATATATTAATGTGTACTATGAGATTGTTTCTTTTATTTCCAACACTGTTCATGCTAATGCAGACCATCACTGTCCATTGTTTCTGGTCATTACCTTTCTTTAACACAGATACTGCATCTCCTCTCTATTTCTCTACTTCCAGAAAGGGCCCCGCCCGAAGTGCTTCTGTCTGTACCTTCATTTTCACACCACTTAAACAAACCCATTTGTTGTTTCTCTGTCCACCAACCACTTTTCATATGTAGCTATATGACATCTGTACCCACACACAAACAAATATATATATGTATACTTATGTTTGTATGATATGTGAAATCACTGAGTCATATGTATATATGTGATGTATATATATATATAATATAAATGTGTGTGTGCGGATATGTATGGGTGTTATATATGTTTGTGTGTGTATGCGTGTATGTCTGTGATATGTATATAACTGTGTGGGGTGTGTGTCTTACTGCAAACGAAAGAATGCGTGTATCCAACATGCGCCTATTTCTTACGTATGGCAATGTAACCTGGTTCTACTACATCTGATACACATCAAAATGCTGGATAACTTTGTACCTAAGATGTCTGGGAACAATTCGCTACATCAGATAGGAAGACCAAGTGCCAAGCACAAGGTTTTCATCTTTAGGTGGAAGAAAATACCTTCCCTTTGTGT
>NC_142943.1:11363677-11397610 GCF_046866305.1 Octopus bimaculoides
ATTATTTTGTTCATCGTGATATTATTATAAAACTGTCTTAGCTTTGCCTCGTGTATAAATCGCACTCCAGTGGTTGTTTTTTTTCAGTTAAAATTAAGTATGAAATTGTGCGGTTTATACGCTAGTATAACACAGTAATTTTATAAATTTGTGTCTACATCAAATCTTTCCACCACCTAGCATACCATCCAAATAAGCAGGGGAGTGCTTGGTAATCTGGGACTGTTGTTCATGATATTGGAAATAATGTTGACAGACTGAAAACAATGTCAACATAATTCTCAGAAAATTCCAGACAGGAGTCAGCTACGAAGAGAAGGATAAACACTTATACTGGCTCTCACGATAATTGAACTTATCGAACCCTTTTCTCAAAGGAACTGTCTTTATCGATTAAATTCTTGTCGGCCACAGAGCTTCACCAGATTCCACGGATTCCGAATTTTACTATAATTCTGTTATATCCCTCTCTCTCGTTCTCTCTCTTTCTCTCTCTCTCTCTCTCTCTCTCAATGTATGGCCTTGTGCCTCTTTTAGAAACCATTGTTATTTTTTGGAATGCTGTGGAATGGCAGAAATGGTAGAGTGCCAGACTAAACGCTGCCTCACTGAATTAAAATTTCATTTTCTTTCTTCCGTGTTTTGAGTTCAGATCATGCCTCCACTCAGTGTGTGTGTGTGTGTGTGTGTGTGTATAGAAGAGGCGGGGGTCGATAAAATAGAGATCAGATATGTACGATTGCTTTTACAAACGGGAAATATGAAACTCTGTATGTGAAGTAGAATGTGTGAGTGAGTGAGCGAGCCTTTCAGTTATAATATATTAAATACTTTACATTTATATTGAGTCCTGTAATTTGTCGCTTCTGGTGAATCGACAGGGGTTTATATACACATACACACACGTCTCGAACAAAAAAAAATAATAACTTTATCCCAACAGAACTCAATACACATGGATTCGTGTTCAATCCCATTACACTGCACCTTGAGCAAATATCTTCTCTTATAACCCCCCGGATCGACCAACGCTTTGTGAGTGAATTTGGTTGGCTGAAACTGTACAGAAGCCTGTGGGGAGGGGGCGCATGTACATGCCTTCGTATCTCCTCTCTCCAACTATTGTTGGTTTGTTTACGTTCCCTCGCGTTCGCAGTTCAGCGAAAGAGACCTATAAAATAAGTACCATACTTTAAAAAGATAAATACTTGGGATCGATTAAACCTTTCAAAGTGGTGTCCCCAGCACATGGCCCCATTGCAATAACTGTAACATGTAACAGAATAAGACTCCTATCTATCAAGTGGATCGTTTCAATGACTTGCAGAACATTTAGTTGCTTCGCCCTCTGAGTTCCGAGTTCAAATTCTTCTGAGGTCAACTTGGCCTTTCTTCGTTACTGGATAAAGTACCAGTCAAGTACTGCAGTGGATTTAATCGACAATACCTGCCTTGCTAACGAATTTCTGGCCATGTGCCACAATTCACCACTACTACTACTACTACTACACAATTTGTTGAGATGTTACTAGAATGTTTTTGGTGATGTGATGCACACCACACATGGAACAAGAGAGAGAGAGAGAGAGAGAGAGAGAGAGAGAGAGAGAGAGAGAGAGAGACTTGCAACTGTTTGATTCTAGAAAAGAGGAGGAGGGGGTGAAGTAAGTTGTAAACTAACTTCAGAGTGGATGAAATAACATGAGCTGTTTTATGTCTGTTGGATGTTGCCACTGTGTGTGTGTGTGTGTGTGAGATCATCATCACTGTCATCATCATCATTGTTTTAGGGCCAAATTTTCCATGTTCGCATGGGTCAGATAGACAGAATGTGTTGAGGCAGATTTTCTGTGGCCAGATGCCCTTCTTGTCATCAATCTTCAGTTGTTTTGAAGACAATATTTCCCCATGACCAGAAGATTGGAAACGAAGGATATTTATTTCCATAATGGTGACACTTGTTTACGACTGCTACACAGTGTCAAAGCCCAGAGAAACTAACACACTCACACACATGCATGCATGCATACATAATACATACATACATACATATTTGATGAGGTTTCTTTCAGTTTCTATCTACCAAACCCACTCGCAAGGTTTTGGTCAGCCTGGGGCTTTAGAGAAAGACTTACCCAAGGTGCCATGCAGGGACTGAACCTGGAACCATGTGATTGAGAAGCAAATTTCTTTTCACATAGCCATGCCTGCACCTAAGTTCTATGTATATATGTATCATATATGCATTGGTATTAAATGTGGGATAGTACATGTATCATCATCATCCTCATCATCATCGTTTAACGTCCGCTTTCCATGCTAGCATGGGTTGGACAATTTGACTGAGGACTGGCGAACCGGATGGCTGCACTAGGCTCCAATCTGATCTGGCAGAGTTTCTACAGCTGGATGCCCTTCCTAATGCCAACCACTCCAAGAGTGTAGTGGGTACTTTTACGTGTCACTGGCACATAAATATATTCATGTAGTAATATATTCATATTCATGCTGTTCAATCTCAAAGCTATGAGATAATTCATGATTGATTGAAAACAATGTGAATAAATAAACATTGTATTTGACAGAATAATTTGAATGCTAAAGCAGAGATTGGAACTTTTTTCACCGATTCCCCTAAAATATATTTATTTATGCCTATGTTACCCCGCCCTCTTGATTTGAAGGGAAGAAAATCATAGATTCTTTGAATTCAAAAGGTTTATTGAATCTATTTATAAGGAGAATACAATTATAAATATAAAAAGTATAAAACAAATGCGATAAAATAATTTAATATCCTCATTATGAAACAAAAGGAATTTTCTAGAAACTTTTCCACTTCAGGTTTTGGAGAAATGAAGTTTCGTTTTTGTTACAATTACGTCAAAATTGGGGCATTTTGATGCCAGAGCAATTTAGATAGAGTCTTTGGGGGTCCAATCGATTTCATTAAAGGGTTGAATTGAAATAACTACTTAAATCTATTTAAACAAAGCAAAAACACGTGTGTCCAAAAATAAGGTTCAGGCAACTGACAAATAATATGTTTAAGCACCTGACAACGCTTTAGCAACCAAATTGTTTATAGTTCAAAATGACATGACGTCTCCTAAACACATCCATTACATTGGACAGAAGTTGTGTTGATAGAAGAAAAACTTCTCTCGGAATAAGGAACATGTTTTTTATATGATTTTACTTATGTCTAATGAGTCCTCATTACTCCCAAGAATTTCATTTTTACCCCACTTGGGGTAATTTACCCTGGTTCGCCGACCCTTGTGCTAATTATTGTAGATGCTCATCATATCAACATTAATTTTCTAGATGCACAACCTTAAGACTAAACAGCAATAGTTTTAGAACATATCAGAAACTGAAAGAGGAATTGGAATGCATAGACATGCAATCAAAACAGCTACTTAGCATACCAAGAAACTTAATCAACAATCTTAGTAAACAGGTATCCTTGACACCTTCTGAAATGCTCAGAAATAGCAGATTTTCTAAAAAGTTAAGGTACAGAGAGTGAAAAGCTTGGGAACAGGAAAAGGAATATTTTAAGGTATAACATTATCATCATCATCATTTAGCATCTGTTTTCCATGCTGGTATGGGTCAGATGGTTTGACTGGAACTTGTAAGCCAGAGAGCTGTACTAGGCTCCAGTCTGGTTTGGCTTCATTTCTATGGCTGGATGCCCTTCCTAACACCAACCACTCTAAGAGTGTAGTGGTTGCCTTTTATGCGTTACCTGTATAGGCACCTTTTAGATGTCACCAGCACTGGCCACAACTACAATGGCTTGGTGTGTCTTCTCAAGCACAGTGAATCGCCAGAGGTCTCAGACACTTGTCATCACCTCTGTGTGATTCAACATCCGTAGCTCATGCTTCACCACCTCGTCCCATGTCTTCCTGAATCTACCTCTTCCACAGGTTCCCTCCACAGTTAGAAATTGGAACTTCTTTACACAGCTGTCCTCATCCATATACATCACATGACCATACCAGGGCAGTCTTCTCTCTTGCACACCACATCTGATGCCTCTTATACCCAGTTTTTCTCTCAAGATGCTCTCTAGTTCTTGGAGTGATTCAGCTACAAGAACAAGGTCGTCAGCATAGAGGAGCCCCCACGGGCATCCCATCTTAAATTCTTCTGTTATAACCTAGAGAATTATGATGAATTAGACGGGGCTGAGAACTGAATTCATTGCCATACTCCCACTTGTACACTGAATTCATTGCCATACTCTTTGCCAGCCCTCACCTTACTGACAGTGTCCCTGTACATGGTTTGTATGACTCTCACCAACCACTCGTCTATCGCAAGCTTCTGCATTGACCTCCAGATAAGAGAGTGGGGAACCCTGTCAAGGCAGTACCTTGTGAACTCCTTAGATTACCAGTTCTTACTGGAGTAAAAGTGCATGGCCTTATGGGTTGGGTGATGCATTCACACTCGCAAGACCATGGCTTTGATTGCCAGACTGGGCAGTGCATTATGTTCTTCAGCAAAATACTAAATTTCATGTACAGCTGTCCTAAACTGCACCCATGGAAATGTCACCCAATTGATTTGTATACTCTTCCTCACAACACACACATGCATAGTCCAATCTCTGGTACTCAAACATGCTGCTGTCTCTCTCTCCATCTCTCCCCCTCTCTCTTTCTCTCTCCTTCCTATCACGAACTATTGTAGGAACCTCTGTTCTTTGGAAATTCTTTCCTTGCATATCTTTCTTGGTTATTGTTTTTCTTGTTAACTTACAACTGTTAAAGAGGAACTTTAATCTATTTGATCTCACCGATTACATTGGACTTCTCTCTCCAGAAATAGGAAAGAAAAAAGGAGGAAAAAGAGCCTTTTAACCTTTAAACTTCAGACAGTACCCAAATTCTTCCATGGTATCCAAACAAATTCCTCCAAGGAATACCAAACAAATCACAAACACCTGGATATGTTTCAACTAACAGCAACCTCTCACTGCAGTAGGCTATGTTTCTCAAAAATATGAGTTATTTAATGAGACATGACTTGGTGCAATGCTAACCAAAACCTGTCCAAGTTATCTGATATAAAATGAGGGCGGCTAATATTTTTAACCCTTTAGCATTTAAAATAGCCATATCTGGTCCAAATATTCTACCTGTTTTATTATGTTTAAACCAGTCTAATCTGACCTTTCCCATCTATCCTACATGTTGTTGTTGTTGTTGTTGGCAGTCCGTCGCTTACCACGTCGAGGGTTCCAGTTGATCCGATCAACGGAACAGCCTGCTCGTGAAATTAACGTGCAAGTGGCTGAGCACTCCACAGACATGTGTACCCTTAATGTAGTTCTCGGGGATATTCAGCGTGACACACTGTGACAAGGCTGACCCTTTGAATTACAGGCACAAGAGAAACAGGAAGTAAGAGTGAGAGAAAGCCACGGTGAAAGAGTACAGCAGGGTTCGCCACCATTCCCTGCTGGAGCCTCGTGGAGCTTTTAGGTGTTTTCGCTCAATAAACACTCACAACGCCCAGTCTGGGAATTGAAACCGCGATCCTACAACCGCGAGTCCACTGCCCTAACCACTAGGCCATTGCGCCTCCTACAATCATTCTAAAAATAAACAGTCACATCATTAAAATCTCAAAGCTGTGATATAATGCATGATTTATTCAAAATAATGTGAATGAATAAACATTACACTCGACTTAGTAATCTGAATGCTAAAGAGTTAGTGTAATAAGCCAAAAAATTGTGATTGACGAGAATGTTTGTTATCTTAATGACTAAATCCGGTCGAGGAGATAACCCTATGGTTAAGAAGTTTGCTTTGTAACCATGTAGCTTTGGGTTTGATTCCACTGCATGGCACCTTGGGTAAATGTCTTTTGCTATAGCTTTCTTTGGGTTGACTGATATCTTGGAGTGAAAGTTGGTAGATGGAATCTGTACAGAAGCTGGTTGTATGTGCTTGCCTCCATGTGTCTTCACATTGGTATCACTTGAGCCAGTGGTTCTCAACCATTTTTTGTCTATGGACTCTTTTGATTACTATTTTATTTTCGTGGACCCCCATAGCCATTCAGTATTTAAGAACTAGTTTTATAGATACTTCTTTCAAAATTCCTATTTTGCTGTTCACACAATTAACTTGTATAGTTTAAACTATGTAAAACATTAGAGAAAGAAACCTTGCTGTTTCTTGCAATAAATATGTCTAAAACAAAATTTTTCGTGAACCCTTAAAATATTACCTTTGGTACTCAATTTACTATTTTGCTTACATGGACCCCCACCAAATATTATATGGAGCCAAGTTGAGAATCTCTAGCCTATGTCCACCATAAAACGTCCTGCTCAGCATTTTGATGTACAGAAACCAAGTACTGTTACTTTTACAACAAGTAACAGTTGGCTTTGAATAGGCGATCTACCCATTGAATACAACCTCAGTAAGTCTCATCCGACCCATACCAGCATGGAGAAAGTGGATGTGAAAACAGTAACGATGCAGTAGAGAATGAATGTGATGTTAGGTGGGACGGTGACATCTCAGGAACATATTGCGGTCTTACATAGCAAGGTTGATAAAAATCGATACCAGACTGAAATACATACTGATATTGATACGATTGACTTAAACCTGTGAAAGCTGTGTCCCAGTGTGGCTACTGGCCAATAAACCAGCAGAAGATATTTAAAAAATGGTGTGTGTGTGTGTGTGTGTGTCAGCTGCATCATTTTCTTGTTTCAAGTTGTTGTACTGCAGCCATGCTGGGACAACATCTCAACAGAGTTCTTAATCTGAACAAATCGCATCCCATCCACCCAGTACTTATCCTGTCGGTCTCTTTTGCTAAACTGCAAAGTTATGGGGACATAAACGAACACTTGTTATTGAACGGTGGGGAAGGGGACAAACAAATACACATGCACATACGTACACACATACAATACCTACTGTGGTAAGAAGCTTGCTTCCCGACCACATGGTTCCAGGTTCGGTCCCACTGTGTGACACCTTGGGAAAGTGTCTTCTACTATAGCCTCGGGCCAACCAAAGCCTTGTGAGTGGATTTGGTAGACGGAAACTGAAAGAAGCCTGTCGTATGTGTGTGTGTATGTGTCTCTGTGTGTCTGTGTTTGTTCCCCCATCAGTGCTTGACAATCAGTCTTGGGGTGTTTATGCCCCTGAAACATAGCAGTTCAGCTATAGACACCAATAAAATAAATACCAGGCTTAAAAAATAATTCCTGGGGTTGATTTCTTAGGCTAAAACCCTTCAAGGCGGTGCTCTAGTATGGCCACAGTCAAATGACTGAAACAAATAAGAGAATAAAAGAATATATATATATATATATATATATATATAGGCGTAGGAGTGGCTGTGTGGTAAGTAGCTTGCTTACCAAGCACATGGTTCTGGGTTCAGTCCCACTGCGTGGCACCTTGGCCAAGTGTCTTCTACTATAGCCTCGGGCGAATCAAAGCCTTGTGAGTGGATTTGGTAGAAGAAAACTGAAAGAAGCCCGTCGTATATATCTATATCTGTGTATGTATATATATATATATATATATATATACATATATATATGTGTGTCTTTGCCCCCCCCCCCCAACATTGCTTGACAACTGATGCTGGTGTGTTTACATCCCCCGTAACTTAGCAGTTTGGCAAAAGAGACAGATAGAATAAGTACTAGGCTTACAAAGAATAAGTCCTGGGGTCGATTTGCTTGACTAAAGGCGGTGCTCCAGCATGGCCACAGTCAAATGACTGAAACAAGTAAAAGAGAATATATATATATATATATATAAACATACATACACACACATGACAGGCTTCCACACAGTTTCTATATGCCAAATTCATTCAAAAAGCATTTGTCGGTCTTGGAGCTATACAAGATGCTGTGCAGTAGGACTGAACCCAAGACCACACAGCTGCAAGGCATGCATCTTAAACACAACCACCAGAAAAAAAAATGACTGTTAGTGCCACTACAGCCTTGCTGTTGGCTGCTTCTAACATATTTGTAATGTTTCAAGCAGAAGTAAGTTGTTTTGCAACTCAGCTGATTAAACCGGTTTCCATCATACCTCTACATTTCACCTGTCCGTCTAGACATGTTTAAATGTACTTCTAGGTTGTAATTCTAATACTGATGGTGCTAGCCATCCATCTTTCCAACTTCATACCAACAGATTAGAATGGGTGGGTGGATGGATGGGTTGGCAGGTAGGTTGGTTGGTTGGTTGATAGGTAAATTTTAGTGGGTGAGTCTTGCTATTAGGAACACAGATAGATTAGACAGAAAGGTTAGATAGATAGATAGATGGATAGATAGATAGACAGACAGACAGACAGACAGATATAGACATAGATATAGATAGACAGATAGATAGACAGACAGACAAATAGATAGATAGATAGACAGATAGATAGATATAGACAGATAGATATAGAGATAGATAGATAAAGAGATAGATAGATATAGATAGATAAAGAGATAGATAAATATAGAGAGAGAGTGAGAGAGAGAGAAATAGATAGATAGATAGATAGATAGATAGATATGGTTGATAGGTTAAATGCATTGTTGGTAGATTAGGTGGACTGATAAACAGGCAGATAAATTACGTAGATAGATTGGATATATGAATAGATAGGTAAATAAGTAACTGTGTGAGTGTGTGTGTGTATAGAAATACGTACATATATATGTATGTATAATATAAATAACATATATATATATGTATGTATGTATGTATGTTTGTTTATGCATATATGGGTACAGGACATCACCAACAGTAAACAACATGAAATACGAAAACTAATGAATGAAATACGCAAATAACGAGAGAGAGAAAAAAAGGACAAGTAATACAAAGAATGACCCTTCATCAGTTGTCGACTGTCTATCTACTTTCCATTTTGAGCAATATGTACATACATATATATATATATATATATATATATATACACACACACACGTATATGTATATACATATATATATATATATACACACACACATACACACACATGCACATACATATAGAGAGTCACTGCTAAGAAAACTTCCTTATACACACACTTGCACACACACACACACACACACACATTTCATATGAGAGGAGAAATAGGAAAAACAATACATGATGAGAATAGGAGTTGAATAGAGTAAGGGTGAGGGGTGTTGTATAGCGAGAGAGAGAGATCTGTAAAAAAAATATAGATTAAATATAGAGAAATATAACCATTTATAAATGTGTGAGAGAGAAAGAGATGCCAGAGTAGTAAACCTCTCTTTTTCTCTCACTCTCTCTCTCTCTTTCTATTTCCCTCTCTCACTCTCTCAGAGGTTCCACTGCACCCTAACAGACTTAACTATGCTGCTCACTCCCATTCCTATCTGACTGCAAATATCATGTTTCTGCTGTACAGTTTTGTTCTCTATCATATATTATATAATAACACTCACTGTATGGCTGAATGGTTAAGAACTTAACTTTTGCAATGAACTAGATATTGGATTCAGTTCCACTGCTTGGCATCTTGGGTCAGCGATCCTGTTTTTTTTTTTTTTTACCATGGACTCAGATCAACCCCCCCCCCACCTTTGTAAGGGGTATTGTGTACACAGAAACTGCTCAGAAGTCTATCAGATGAACTATAGGTATAATTTAAAGGTCTATCTAACCTTGTTACACACATTCATCATGATGATTCTGTGTATATCTCAGCCACATGTCTTCTGTGGAATACTCAGCCACATGTACACTACTTTAATTAGCAAGCAGATCAATTGATTAGACAACTGAATATTTATCACTGAAACTGACATCTATATATGTTGCTGTATGTTTGTGTGTATATATATATATGTTTGTGCGTGTGTATATATATATATATATATATATATGTGTATATATATATCTATATATATATATATATATATATATATATATATGAGTATGTGTGTGTATATATATATATTATATATAAGCGAAGGTATGGCTATGTTGTGAAAAGTTTGCTTCCCAACGACATGGTTCTGGGTTCAGTCCCACTGCGTGACACCTACTGCCGCCACAGGAAAACCAAAGGCATGTGAGTTGATTTGGTAGATGGAAACTGAAAGAAGCCCTTTGTATATAGGTAGATAGATAGATACATACATACATACATACATATCTTTGTGTCTGTGTCTGTTTTAAGGATATTGCGAAAGGCCTGGTTGGAGGCCCAACCTCCCAAGTTCTTTTATAGGGCTTAGGAAGACTGAAGGACCTCTGCAATAAGTGTGTGACTCTGAGAGAAGAATATGTTGCATAGAACCATAATTAACTGATCTTCCTGTATTTTCTTTTACCCAAAGCCAGGAACTTTTCAACACCCACCTTGTATAGTATACACTTTCCCGTCCATTATTTGCAAGGTTTTCAGCAATGATCTCATGGATTTTACGTAACCTATATGGCTTGAATCAGCAAATCACAAAGGATCACTTGCACTTAAATTCTTCTCCGTCTCACCAATTCCATTACTGCATGACATTCCTGCATCTGTATGCCGAATCACCATGAACTGTTACCTCCAACACACACACCAGATTTTCTTGTTTCCCAGCTACAGTTATACATGTTTGTTCTCTCTTCTGTGTAAATATTATACAAATTTTTGAATGGTTTGATGCCTTGCAAACTGCTTGTTCATAGTTTATTCTATTATACTTATATACAGGATGTCCCTTAAGTCTGGACGCATAGGAAATCTTATGTGTCGGGGCCATTTTACTTCAATGAACATGTAACTGGTGAGACTTACCTCACCATGTTGAGAGACCAATTAATGCCCCAGCTTGAAAGGCTAGGTGAAGGACTTTCTGAGTGGTTTCAACAGGATGGCGTCCCTGCCCATTTTGCCATGGTGGTAAGAGACTGGATGAATGACAATTTCCCTAACTGGACAATTTCCCTAACAGGGTAAGATGAAGTTGAAGTCTTACAGCTGTTTCTGGGATAACCCAAGTGGTAGGTTAGTATGTCCATGCACTGGGTATTCCATCATCAGAGACAAGGTATGAATATTTTAGACAGGGAAAATTTACAGTATACAAGGAATAAAATAGAAGAATAAAGAGTAACGGTAGTTAGGAGAAAATAGGCAAAGCTATGAGGTAATATACAAGCACTGATCTATGAACTATGAGTGCACTGCATCTTATAGCAGAAACCACTGTAAGCTATTGAAGTTCATTACATTATTTCTTGTTCCTTTGTCATTTATTTGATTTCTTATTACACTCTGTACTCAACTAATGCTTTTCTCTGAAGCATATGTATATTGAGTTCTAACACCAGGTTGTTAGTATCATTATACCTAAATGAAATATTAACATACACACACACACACACACACACACACACACACACACACACACACACACACACATATATATATATATACGCACATTTGGTTTTATCTATTCATATTTTGAAGTCTATTATTATTATCGTTATTTAAGGTGGTGAGCTGGCAGGATCATTAGCACACCAGGCAAAATGCTTAGCTGTATTTCATCTGCCCTTACATTCTGAGTTCAAATTCCTCCGAGGTCAACTTTACCTTTCATCCTTTCGGGATTGATAAATTAAGTACTAGTTGCATACTGGGGTCAATCTAATTGGCTGGCCCCTTCCTCCAAAATTTTAGGCCTTGTGCCTATAGTAGAAAGGTGTATGGTAGAGAACACCACAATTTAAATTAATTAAAAAGTAAATGGTGATCTACAAGGGAGTTCAGGTAATGAGTCTGTTCTTTGCTAGCTATTGGGGCAGCTCTGGACATAAAGGTGGTTTTATTAGACAGCAGCTCCAGTTTCTGTGATATTGTGTAAGATAATTTCGCCACATGGACAATATCATTCTGTGATAGAGAGTAAGTACATTCTCAAAAGACCTGACAACACACCTATCCACACACACACCATTTGGTGAAGAATAGTGATGTAAAATACTGTGTTCTGTCTAGATATGCAAGAAGATACCGACATTGGATTTGAACTTGTGACTCTTCAACTGGTAGTCCAGTACCTTAGCCACTCAGCTATTTCAGTTATAGAGCTATAAAATGTCAATCAATGAAATTATCAACTAGCTCCATTCCATAGCTGACTGGTGAGGTCAACTTTGCCTTTCATTCATTTAAGGTCGATGAAATAATTACCAATCAAGTATTGCAAGGAGAAGATCAATATAATTGATTGTTGATTGTACATTCCTCTATCCAAAGTTTGTTACAATTTGTCTGTTAGAAATCAATTTTATTTAACCCTTTGGCACACAAATTACTCTTTCAAAAGTAATGCTCATATATTCACATTATTTTGAATTAATCACGAGCTATCTCATAGCTTCTAAACTTTGGTGATGTGATTGTTTATTTTATTTATTTTTTTTTTTTTTAGTAAAACATCATAGGGTAGATGTGAGAGGTTGGGTTTAACTGGTTTAAACCTGAAACAAGTGAAATATTTGGGCCAGTGATGGCCAGTTTAAATGCTGAGTGGTTAAGAAACCCTAACATTTCAGAATATACCTCTCTCATTCTCTCTACATGCCTACAAGACAGGACCCGACTTATTCTCACATCCATACTCACTTAAGACAGTATCTTTATCTTTCATTTGTTTCATTCATCAGACTGTGGCGATGCTGAGGCTCCACTTTGAAGGGTTTTAGTCAAACAAATCAGCCCCAGGACTTATGGGTCTTTTTTTTGTTGGTTTCTTTTTCTTAAATTTGGGATTTATTCTATCATTCCCTTTTGCTTAAATTATGGGGATGTAAACAAAGTACATGATCACTTTATTTGTTTGCACCCTCCACACACCCTTCGCATTTAGTGTCCATGGTTCACCAACATGCAACATCATCACACTTGTACACAAACATCGTACATTTTGCCCTTCACTTGAAGCGAGTATCCTTCTGTTGCAAGGAGAGATATATAGCTTGTTGGGTATATTTGCACCCTGTTCTTTACTCTAGCTGCTCTGCGTTCAGAGCACCCATACCCGCTGCTAATTAGGTCATGTAGGTATGAAAAGTGTTTGAAAGAATTTACTCTTACAGGTGCTCTTACCACTAACTACTCCTGTGCATCTGCTATTAACAAATTCTTGCTCTTCTGTCAGCCTACCTGTGATCCTGCTACACTCTTGTTTATATATCCATAGTTTCCATTGGATCCATCATATGGAATTTGTACCTGTTCTTTTCTTCTTGATTGTCAGCATAGTCACATTTCCAACAGTTTAAAAGTCCTTTCTATTTTCCTGTTTACTTAAAACCTTTGTTTTTGTTGTTCATTTTGAGGCCTTTCAAAATTCTATATTTCACTGCAACACCTGGAATTTCATCTCTAAATCTTCAACAGATGAGAACTAGGTCATCACAATACCGGAGTTCCCATAGACAAGCAGTGTTAAGCTCCTTTGTTATGACCTGAAGAACTATGATAAACTGGAGAGAGCTGAGAATTAGGTCACTGTAATGCATGAGTTCCCATAGGCAGGCAATCTCAAACTTCTGTTATGGCCTGGAGGCTTTTAATAAACAGTAAGAAGCTGAGAACCAAGCCCTGGTGAATGTCTCTCTGCATGCGAAATTCCTCAATGAATTCATTGTTAATTTCTATCTTCTTGGCAGCATTTCTATACATGGCTTGCACATATCTCACAAGCCATTCATCATTTGTTTTCTAAAAGCTCATCAGGTACTGAAGTATTGAAGTACCCTCTCAAAGCCTTTCTTCAGATCAACAAATGTTAGGTTGAATGACTTACTCTTAACTAAGAACTTGCAATTGTTCCATTGATAAGTTTTTTTCCTAATCCATTGTGTTACAACTATTTATGCTACTTTCATAACTTGGTCCTTTGTTTCGGCTTCTTTCTCGGTCATTTCCTTTTCCCATGTAGTGACTATGCAAGTGACTGGCATGTATTTCCATTATGCCAGATATTTTATTTTCCGCCCCTTAGCAACTATTCTTAATGGTCCATCTGCTTCCTTTGCTTTCATGTCCATAATTGCACTTGTGACTGACCGTATGGTCGTCAACATCAATATCTTGTCCTTCTGTCAGGCCTACCTGAGTCAGACTCTTTCTTTTGCATGCATTCTCCACATTCGTCTGTAGTAACATACCCAGGTCATTTTGTTTTTTTGGCATCAATGAAGGTAAACGTGTTGCTGCTGTCATGCTAAACATACTTTACACAAATAACATCTTGATAAACTACTTTGCAATCCAGAGCACCATGCTTCTCATCCTTTCATCACAGAGCATTGGCAAAACTTACTTTTCGCTTGGTTTTATGCTATGTCTGCCTAACATCTGGCTTCTCTTCAGATACTCTTCCCTCCCACTCTTTTTTCAATCTTTTCAAGTTTGTTTCTTAGCTTTTATGACTCTATTCACTGCACCATTCCATCACCACATCTTCTGCTTGGCTCCAACCACAAATTGCTCTGTGGATTACAACAAATTGTCTCAGAAAGCTCCAGTTGTTCTACATGTCATAGGTCTCTCTCTCTCCTTTTTAATACACTCATTTCTTAGAACTTCAAGCTAAACCTACGTCTAGCAGCGAGATCTTTCACATTCCATACCATCTTTCTCCAGCTTGTATGGGTGTTTAACTCTTACTTTGAAGCCCCTTATTATTAGTTTACGTTCATGTTTCTCTAATTTTTGTTTCATCTCGTGTCCCTTTCTGATGTTCCAAGAAAAAGATAATGCACCCACTATGGACAAAGTTAGTATATAATATATTCTTTTACTTGTTTCAGCCATTTGAATGTGGCCATGATTTAACTGCTAAGTTACAGAGACATAAACACACCAACATTGGTTGTCAAGCAATGGTGGTGGTGGTGATGGGGACAAACACAGACACAAACACAATATATATATATATATATATATATACATGTGTGTGTGTGTATATATATATATATATAGACCAAAGTGTATGTACGCTGCTATATGTTTTATATATAAAAAATACAAAATGGGACAAGAATGCAAAACATCCAGACAGTTAGGTAATACAGGAAAGGGACAACAAAACATCCACATAGACGATACAAAGAAAACAAGGACAGGTCATTCGGAGTTTTCTTTCCTCAGTCGAGTTCCAGATTATCTTTTCAATTTTGGCTGGTTATACTCGAGATTGCTCCAATCTAGCCAGCCCCAAGGAAAAACTAAGCTAAGAGTATTAGATTCCTTGGAAGAAAGCAGCGAATGTATACAAAAATAAGGACGGAAAAAATGGAGGAAGTTACACAAATACAAATAACAGGACATAACAACAGGTGTCTTTCAACTAAGGACGAATTAAATTAAGCTGGCGTGTGTGGAAGTAAAGCCTTACAGCAGGGATACAAGATTTCACAGGGAGGAATATAGATATATACATATATTCAAAATAAGTTATAATAACAATTTTATTGTAATTTTTATTCACTCGTAACTTACACTCCATTCTGAAGTTCCGTGCCCAACCAAAGGGATATGTGCCTCGCTTTGAGAAACACTGATCTCTGTTGAATGGTATAAACTTTGTCAGGGCAAGTATTCACATTAGCAACCATCTTGTCAATTCTGGTTCCTTAACCTGTCTCTTGATGTTAATGCTACAATCAGTTAGCTAATTTACATCACAGAACTCCAAGAGCCTTGATCCTTCTTCCATACTATCCCCTCTTTCTTATTCCATATCCACTTTCTTCATGTATGCCAGAGTACCATCATGGCTTTGCTAAACATGTCCATTAAAGTCACCAACCAGGATAAACTCATAATGATATGTTAATGTTTCTCTTCCTTTTTTTTTTTTTTGTCTCATGTACCATGAAAATGAAGGCACTTGGTTCAATGGTTAGCCTGTTCAGCTCGCAATCTTACGATTGCGAGTTCAATTTCCAGTGGTGTGTTGTGTCCTTGAGCAAGACACTATATTTCACGTTGCTCCAGTCCGCTCAGCTGGCAAAAATGAGTGGTACCTGTAGTTCAAAGGACCAGCCTTGTCATTCTGTGTCAGGCTGAATCTCCTTCAGAACTACATGTAGTGCTGTAGTCACCAGGCACAAAATTCTCATTAAAGTGATTCACTGCTTTTTTTCTTTTTCTTAGTCCATAATGTACTTTTTTTTATACTCTGTACTTAATAAAAACTAGTTCCATTGATATCTGTTGAGTTTAATGAGGCAACATGACTTGTAGAAAATACCAATCCTGTTACTGGAACAGCCATGAAATTTGATTTTGCATTTGAAGGGTTAATGAACTAAATGTACAAACATGAACACACAAATATGCCTATGTATGCACACAAACACACACACACACGCGCGCGCATAAGTGTTGAAATATCTACATAGCTGTAAGGTCAGTAACCTCAGTAAATAAATTTATAATAGACATTTAAAATCCATTGAATATTTTATTTAACTGTAGTCTTCTTGTTCTTCAGTTAAGAATATACAAACACACACACATACACAGATTTTGTGTGTGTATATATATATATATATATATATATATATATATATAATATTATAAAATAAAGGCAGGAAAATTACATCAAAAAATTATCACAGAAGATAATAGTCCAAAATGATATTGTATTAAAAGATAGATGTATACATATATAAAGTATGATTATTTAAAAGGTTTAGAATATAACACCACGGACCATAACAAATAATAATAATAATAATAGTATTAAATATTGTACCACAGAACAGAAATATACAACTAAATATTGCACATGTACAAATAAAAAATCATGTCCTTTAGAAAGCAAATGTAGAAGGTTCAACATGATATATAAATGCATTGTTACAAAAGCTGAATACTCACACAGTATGGTATATATATATAGGGAGCTCTATTAACTTTAAGCAAAGATTTTTAGCACATATACATTCATTTAAACCAAATGTAACAAGTAACACTATTTCATTGGCTACATATATACATAAACTCTAACAAAAAAAGTTAACTTTAAATTATCCTGGTCAATCATTGAATCAGCTACACCATATACACATAAATCTTCTATCTACCGTCTTTGTACAAAGGAATCGCTATACATATTATTATATAAACAAAATAATTTAATTACTTACCAGTCGGAAGCATTATCCACATGTAGACGTAGGTTCTATAAAACTTTTAAACACTGTAAGAGATCAAGTAAAGAGTCACACTAATATCTTATTTTTATCATTTTTCATATAGTGGCATCATAATAATAGTAGGATGCTTACAAGTAAGAAAAAAAGAAAATTAAATGAAAATTATTTTGAGCATACACATATTCACATAACAAATTCTTCATTGGATGAATGCTAGAAAGGTCTTCTTGAAATTTGAACCTGTATAACCTCTAATGTACAACAAACTGATTTTTACATTTGCATAAGATATAACAATGACATCTTGCATAAAATATAACAATGACTATAAAAGGCAAAAATTTAATTACTTTTATTTTCTGCATTCATGGATTACATATTGAAGAGAACTGAATTATCGGATTTATATTACAAACAGCCATTATGGATTACCGCAGAGGATTTTACCACGGATGTATATTTTTCCTTCAAAATTTTTAGCGCAAGATTGTACAAACACATATTTCTGACAATAACTTTTAAACAATATTTTCAAACATCTTTTTCATTAATTTTAAAATAGCATTCAATTGACTACACAGAAATTCACCCTCTTATTCTCTGACGAGTGGATGTATTACCTGATAAGGATTATCAAATCTAGATTCCATTTATGAGGATAATACATTCACGGAACAATCCTAAGATATTTTAAACTTTTAAACCTTTTAAATAATCATACTTTATATATTTATACATCTATCTATTAATACAATATTATTTTGGACTTACATCTGTGATAATCTTTCGATGTAATTTTCCTGCACTTATTTTATAATATACTAGCAGAAATACCCGGCTTTGCCCGGGTTAAAGAGAATAATGAAATCTAAAAACGCTGTCTAGACTACACAACCCTCAACTGTTAGTAGCTACGATACCATATTTCTACATTAAATAACTCTCCAATCCATGCCAGCATGGAACATAGACATTAAGTGGAATGCCAGTCTCTCATCTAGAAGGGCCTTGAAATCAATGTTACCAACTGGGGACTATGTGTGTCGCAGTGATAATAAAAAGACCCAAAGGAGGTCTGCAACGAAATAATTTTACTCAACACTTTGCAAGTGAATCAGTGGAGGCAAAGATGCGTCTCATTTACTTGACAATTTATGCACCACATTGCAGAAATCACAATGTAAGTATATCTGAAAGGGTAGTCTTACACTGTTGTACCGTTGAATTACAAATAATGCTCATCTGTTATGTTCGGGTTAAAATTTCATCAACATCAAAAATATATGAATTTTCATGAGAGTTATGGCCGTTATACATAGAATATAATTTCCAAATTTCATAAAGATCCGTTCAGTACTTTTGACGTAGTTTTGGATAAGAAAACAAATGACTAATGTGTGTGTTTGTGTGTGATGGGTGTATATATGTATAGATATCTGTATACATGTATATATATGTATATATGTGTACATATTACATGTACATCTATATATATACATCTACACATATGTATACATATACATGTATGCATATAGATCTATATCTATATATATCTATGCATATACGTGTACATATACATGTATATGTATACATATACATCTCTTTCTCTCTCTCTGAAAGTATCTGTAATTACAGTATCGAAATGTGACTGTTTCAGTTAGTGGAATAACGTGTACATCTACATCTATATGTATACATATACATCTCTCTCTCTGAAAGTATCTGTCATTACAGTATCAAAATGTGATTGTTTCAGTTAGTAGAATAGTTTCATTTTTAAAGTGAAAGTATTTGACATGAGTGTTTTTGTTTCACTTTTGACACGTAATACGTAAATAGTGGAGGAGATATTATGTTGCCATGGGCTCGAACTCTGCAAGAAGTTAAACTTTTCTTTGACTAAAACACAACTGGAACCCTAAGTAAGGCATCTGTAAAATTTGAATGAAATTGGTTGCGTAGTTCTCGAGTTTTAGGGATTCACACACACAGACAGACAGACAGACACACATTCTCATTTTTATATATATAGATAATCGGTCTTTTCAAGTGTCTAAATACTTCAATGTTTTAGACATTTCCCTACCAAAAGCACTTATTAAAAAAATTCAGTATATTGTATCCTCATTGAATATATTTGATTAACAATATATATATATATATATATATATATATATATATATATACACACACACACACACACATATATTTATATATATATATACACACACACACATATATATACATATATACACACACATATATGTACACACACACACACACACACATATATATATATATATATATATATATATATATATATATACACACACACATATCAGAATACTGAGCTTTATGAAGGAGGTGACAGGGGACTGAGTTATGTGGCACATTGCTGTTCTGAAGAAGACCCACCCACCACTACAAAATTAATATCCTGAAACCAGGGTGCCACATAAAAAAAAAAAACATTGGTGTGGGTGCTGATACCACATAAAAAGTACTGGTGCTGATACCACGTAAAAAGCACCGTACACTCTGTGGAGTGGTTGGCATTAAGAACTGCATCAAGCTGTAGAAGGCAGCCAAAACAGACTATGGAAGCTGGTGTAGCCCCTGGCCTTACCAGTTCTTGTCAAGCTGTCCAACCTATGCCAGTATGGAAAACAGACGTAAAATGATGGTGATGATGATGATCTACACATAATCATCCATTTTAACATCCACTTTTCGATGCTTACACGAGTTAGACCAGACATGGCCAATCTTTTACGAGAAGCTGGCTGCAAGAGACATGGTTTGTCATCATGCACACTGTACTACAAAAGAATTCAAGGAAATTTTCCATTGGCGTACACATTCAGAAAGTCCAGCGAGCCGCAATCTGCCCCCATGACTGGGTTAGTCAAACTTGAGACAGGAAGAGCATCTGGCTGCAGACGCATTTCCTCGAGTTAACTCAATGTAGTTCAACAACCCAGATCTGATTCAAGATAGATTTGGACGTCGAAAGAGGAAGAAAGGGAAGGAGAAAGAGAGCGTGCGTGCGTGTATACAGCTGAAGATTATTGTTTAAAGTGATTGGTGACTCGGTTTGTCGGTGGTTTACTTCTTTCTGCGGTAGAAGCTATTTGGTGTGTGTATATATAGACCGAGGTACTATTCGGTGTGTGTGTATATATAGACCGAGGTACTATTCGGTGTATGTATATATATAGACCGAGGTACTATTCGGTGTATGTATATATTACACCGAGGTACAGTTTGGTGTTCGTCTAACTAAACGTCAGACACGTAAGATAAACAGCGGCCAGTAGGTCACGGAGACATGCATTTGTTTATATTGTAGTCAGATAATGTATGCTTCCTTTACATGTGTGTGTGTATGCATGCATTGACATCTGTACTTATTTATATAGTACATAATACGCACACATATATCTATACACATGCGTGCAAGGTTTTTTTAATTAGTCATTCCAAAAATAGCCTCTCCCCTTGTTAATATATATATATCTATATATATATATGAATTTCTCTTATAACCTACTCTTTACTCCGTGAACTCACTCCGCGATAAAGACTTCGTAACGTAAATTCAAATCATTTGAGCCATGCCTGTCGCTAAGAGGATGCACTGGACGGCATTGCCCCCTCGGTCACTGTTCAATGGTCCACCTTCAGATTTACACCACTTTAGCATTATTACAAATTGCTACCCACCAAGAATATTCTGAAGCACTCGCAGTCGTCGAAGTCTGGCGACGAGCCTGATTTGAGCTCTACTACTTGTTTCCTGTATTCAGCATCTCTGGATCTCACCTGTTCTCTCTCTCTCTCACATACACACACAAACACACATAAAGAAAATAGAAGCACGTGAACTTACGCAGTGCAGCGTTGGTTCGTCTCAGCGAGATGAATGTTCAATGCGAGCGCACAGCGACTCAACAGGTAGTCGGTGCAATGGAATTAAATCTAAGTGAATTAAACGGAAACAAGAGACCTCAAAATATAACCACAACGCAGTATGGAACATTTAATACACATTCCCTTATATATGTGTGTGTGTGTGTGTGTGTATGTGTGTTATTACATACACTGCATTATTAGAGAATACTATTATAGCAGTTACTCAAGTGCCTTAGTATCGTGTCAATGTACTTTTTAACACTTGTAGCATTACCAGTTTCTGCTTTATGTAGGTGTAAAAAGTAATCATATATGTATAAATACATGTGTGTGTGTATTTTTTATCCTTTACTTGTTTCAGTCATTAGACTACGGCCATGCTGGGGCACTGCCTGAATGGGGTTTTAGTCGAACAAATCATCCATCCCAGTGCTTATTTTTTTTTAAAGCCTGTTGGTTATTCTATCGGATCTCTTCTTTGCCGAAACGCTAGCTACGAGGACATAAACAAACGAAGACCTGTTGTCAAGCGGTGGGGAGGAACCAACACTAAATACGCAAACATTTAAATTTAGTCTTGAGAAACTCAGTGTTAAGCATGTGTGTGTGGATGAATGGCTGCTTTTTTAAACATCTCTTCATTGTATAAACATACATTTGCCTGTGTAGATGCGTGAGCAAACACCCACACATATACACGCACGGGCACACAAGCTCGCACTGTTACCGATAAGAGAGGGGGGAGGGAGAAGTAAATGAAGGTCACGTGAGGGTGGTGTTGTGTCAAGCAGAACTAGCAACCTTTCTACCGAGAGAGAGAAAGAAGACTGGCTTTTCTTTTCCTTTCAGCTCTTACTATGACAACCCAGTCTCGCTGGCTCCCTTGGTGGCGACTGTGGCACCGGTGGTGGAGACAGAGCTAGGCGGCGGCGTGGTTAAACGTCTCCCCTCTCATTTAACTTTACTCCTCACGCCCCCACCTCTTCCTGAACTTATTTTTCTCTCTCCCTCTCTCTCTCTCTTTCTTCCCTTCTGATTCAGTTGTTTCCTGAACTTGCTCCGCCCAGTTGCCTCACGAATATGCGCACACACACACACACACACATTTTCATACATATATATACTATGTAAATACTTTCAACCATCATATTTCTTTCATTGTATACGCACCTTGATTTCTCTAAATCTCTTTTACTAAGTTGCCTTGCTTGTAACATATAAATACATAGAGATTATGTGTGTGTATGTATGTGTACGATTTCTTCCGTGTGTATGTAAGTGGTTATGCGATTGCTTCGTGTATATGCGTGTAAGTGTGTACGTACGTAAATGTTCGCGCACAGTCGTCTCTACAAGAAAGCAAGTACTGCTCAATACATAAAATTTCATTCATTCTAAATAAGCTGCCTGCGGGTTTGTCTCTCTCTCTCTTCATATGCGCGTATGTAAGTACGTATATATATATGTGTGTGTCTAAGTATGTTTACGTAACAATGCGTGTGTTTATATATAAATATATATATATATAATCAAGACAGATACGGACTATTTCCGCTCATATGAACTTAGTACTACACATCTCACAGATAGACAGGCAGGTCTGGTCTGGTCTCGCTTCTCACACACCATATATACCTCTTCACACTCTTAATATATCACTAATGGCCTGCTTTTGGTTTTCCTTCCACTGAAACTGTAGTGGATAGTGTGGTGGTGGTGGTGGAGACGACTGGGGGGGGGGGTGGCAGGGTGTAATGCGGCATGGCGGCCGGGTGTCTCGGTGCCTTCATAGCAGTTCCAGTGGTTGTGGTGGTTGGTTATGGCGCTTGCTGTGATCCGTGGTGGTGGTGGTGGAGGTGGAGCTTGTTTAACCCCAGATCATACTTGATCCTGCCAAACCATTGATCAAAGGCAGCCTTGATCTGCGTCTTCCTTTTTTTCTTTCTTTACGGGCATAATGTATCGAAGACTAAATTATTGAGTAGTGCCCTTTCTTTTTCTTTCTTAAGACACTTGGGGTGTAAGTTGATGTGAATTTAGTTGTTATTTCTAGCATATCTGTTACAACAATAATGGTGATATTGGTTTGCTGTTTTTGACGATGATTCTTACAGCAATAGTAGTAGTAGTAGTAGTAGTAATAGTAGTAACTGTTGTAGTAGTAGTAGTAATAGTAGTAACTGTTGTAGTAGTAGTAACTGTTGTAGTAATGGTGTTGGTGGTCGTCATTTTGTTCTAATCGAACAAACTCATAATCAAAGAAAGGTATTCCAATCACGACCACCTCGTCTTTTCTAAAGCTGTCTAGGACCACATGATCCAAATCTTTTGTGCTCGTTCGTTCATTTCCCAAAATTGTGTAGGATGATATTTGAAGGCGATTTTGGTTGCCATTTCTAGCAAGTTGAGCGACCACGTAGAACCTCCCTCGTTTGTAAAGGTCGATGTTTAAGCTCTGACTGAAGAAACCCCTGGTCAATAGCGTTACAACCTTGACCATTCTAAAATTTTATTACCCATACATCGAGAACTACATTGCGAAGTGTATCCTTTGTTTTAAATAGGGTAGGGACGTGATTTGAATGAGATTTGGCTGCTATTTCTTGGAAAGGCCTGTCTTTTCGACTCGTGCATACAGAGTAACGTGTATGTGTGTGTGTGAATATACTCATACGCACTCGAAACTGCTTGTTGAAATCACTTAGGAACAGAGATTCTTTTAAATAACAATAACCACCTGATAACATTAAACGGAAGATAGAGCAGTATTCGGAGTGTATTTCCATTAATTTTAATGACAATAACCATTTGATTATAATAATCGACTTCCACTGCGTGTGTGTAGGTGGGCAGGCAGGTAAGTAGATAGATAGATAGATAGATAGATAGATGGATAGATAGATAGATTAGTGAAGATTGTGGTAATGATAGTGCGAATGGTCACGGCTAGAACGCCTTTGATCATAGATCTATCTACCCAATCACGTCTGACCTGGGACTAAACAACTCGTGACCGCCATCCTCGAAGTTCTGTGTGTCGTGTGTTTCGTTGTTATGTTTGGTGGTTATAGTAACGATTATAGCAATGGTTAGGGTTAGCAATAATGATAGTTAATAATATGACTGGTAGTCGTTATGTGCATGTGCGATGTCTGCAGTTTTGTGAATATGTGTGTGTGTGTGTGTGTCACTATTTAGTTTATATGTGTGTGTGTGTGTTAAGAATAATTAATTTGTATTCTTCAAAAGTATGGATTAGCCTTTAAAATAATGTAAACTTATTTTTATTATAACTAAACATAAAAACAAGCGATATATATATGTATATATATATATATATATTGTACTAATAATAGGTTGTAAAGTTTTTCGTAGTATGTATGAGAAGGAAACTGGAGGAAACTCTTATGATCAAAAGCACTCCGGCCGTGACCATCTTGTGATATATCCAGGAATATATTATTTAACGTGCCTTGGTTATTAAGGCAGTGGCGTGTAATTTCACCGGAATTTCGTTATTATTTGTAGCAAGACGAACAACCATGTAGGTGGTTCCCGAGACGGTGTATCTATGTCCTCTCCGGCCTGCTAGAAATAGCAGCCAAATCTCCCTTAAATCATGCCCATCGTCTTTAAAAAAAAGAGTAGAAGACACTTTAGACAATCTAGTTCTTGATTATTATCATACACAGACGAAATGGTCACGACTAGAACGCCATGGATCATAAGCCTGCTTAAACAGGGTTGACCTGGGGCTAAGCAACAACTCGTGACTACTATTCCCCTAAGTTCTGTGTATGCATGTGTGACTGTATATGTAGTGTCTACATGCATGTGAAGTGCGTGTAACGTGTTTTCTGTGTCGGTATTTGATGCGTGCTTCTGCCTACGTCATGTGTGATTCTGTGTATCTTCTATGGAGGCAATGTGTGTTCTTTGTATTGGGACTGTAACTGTGTCAGGGCTGGTTGCGTTTGTGTAGTTTTGCTGTACGAATGACGGTGTGTGTATTATATATATATATATGTGTATGTGTGTGTGTGTGTGTGTGTGTACACATATACATACACACACACGCATATATATATATACATACACATATATATACATACACACAGAAATATATATACATACACACACACATACATATATACAAATATATATATAAACATACACATATACATGCATACATATATATATACATACATATGCATACATATATATATATACATACATATGCATATATATATATATATATATATATATATATATATATATATATATATATATTATATACACACACACATTTCAGTCATTGGACTGCGGCCATGTTGGGGCACCGCTTTGAAGGGTTTGAGTCGAACAAATTGACCCCAGTTCGTATGTGTCTGGTACTTTTGCCGAACCGCTATTTTACCGGACGTAAAGAAACATCTACCGGATGTGAAGCGTTGGTGAGAGGCAAGCACAAACAAAACACACACACACACACACACACACACACATACATACATACTTGTGCCCGCGCGCGCGTGACGGGCTTCTTTCAGTTTCCGGCGACCAAATCCGCTCAGAAGATTTAGTCGGCCTGTGGCTATAATAGAAGACGCTTGCCCAAAAATGCTACGTAGTGTAACTGAATCCGAAACCATGTGGTTTACGAAGCAAACTTCTTACTACGCAGCCTATAAATAAAATATAATATGCATATGTGTGTATGTATGTGCAGTGATCTTGTGACCGCAACATCAATTGCTGTCGTTATTCAATAACCTTCCAAAATCCGTGTTGTAGATGATTTTCATTGGTAGAGCTATGACTAATTTACATACAGTTTGCCGTTTCATCAATAGAACCAAATCACATCCGTCTTGCATATTAATCGTTGTTTAATCTCATTTCTGCCCTTTTCCGTTGCAACTCACTAAAGGTGTTGACCGATTCCTTCTTGATGCTTGGTATTTGTGTTGTCATTAAAAAAACTTGTGTTGTTTCCCAACCATGTGATCTTGGGTTTGTTTGTGTGGTACCTTAGGCAAGTGTCTTCTACCGTATCATGCCCGTCCATACAGCAGGGGTGCACTGGACAACACTGCCCCCACCTCACTATTCAATGGTGCACCCTCGGATTTACAGTGATACACCTATTTCGAAACTACTTTAGCATTATTACAAATTAGTCCCCACCCAGTATATTCTGAAGCACCCCCCCCCCCAGGTACCAAAGTCTGGCGATGGGCCTGTATCATATCCTCCAGGGCCAACCAAAGCCTTGTGAAGGAATTTGGTGGGCGGAAACTGAAAGAAACCAAGAAGCCCATCGTATATATATATAGATCAGTTGCAGGATTCAGTAGAATCTTGGTATATCAGTATGTAGGGCGCCAGGGTTGGTTGGGTACTTAGTATTGAACTTCCAGTACGTTGAAGCAACTCATAGTTGTCATTTGTTGGTAGTACACTGTAAGCATACACATACCCCTATCTATATATGTAAATATATACATAGACAGATACATAAATACATAGGTACCCAATCCAATATAAACTGTAGAACAAAAGTGGGATTCAAAATTCGCAACTGTTGCAGCAGCATTTTATTGATGCATTCTCAGATGACATCATGGCAAAAAAATAAAAAATAAAAAACCTGCTATCGTCAGGCAAATTTTAAACATATAAAAAGGTAAGATAGAAATAGGTGACCTGTTCACCTTGGATCGCTAGCCACTACACATTCTTTATTTTCTCTCCTTGTTTCTTTCTGTGGAAGAGCGTAGGCTCGAAACATTAAAGACTTTCTCACTTCCCGAGCGTTAAACTAATACATCTGTTTGTTGTCTACACCACCTGTCTTCGTCTTTTGTATTTTTGCGAATTCTCCCAATATATATATATGTATATATATATATATATATATATATGTATGTATGACATAAGTTTCAATAAACTACAAGATATAGATATCCACACTACCACACTGGAAGCATACCTGTTATAACTCTTTATCTCGATTTGACTGTACATGAAGGTATTTAGAATGCCCAAACTTACTTCTGCAAATGTGCTAAGCACTGATGCTGACCATAGTTTAATCAATAAGCGTAGGAATGAGGTAAATGCAGTAAAAATAGGGGTGTTAGTGGGGCCCCATTTAAGCGGCTCTTCAGAAATTGAACCGCCTTACGATAATCCCTGGGAGTTCATGGTATGAAATTCATTGTCATTGCTCCAGTTTGGTTGCCATTGCCATGTATTTAGTTTCAAATGCAGTAAAAAAAGGGGGTTGGTGGGGCCCGAATTAGGCGGCCTTTTAAAAAATAGACCCCCTGCTGATATAGAAAAAAGTGCTTTGTAGATAACTAATGCCATCATGTGTATGTGTGTATATTAAAATCTCATTATTAATATAGCTATATGCAATCATATTTAAGCTGCTTCTATAAACTCGAACATGGAAAGACAATAAGCTGTACAAATTGTCTCGAGAAAAGATATTCCCTCTTATAGATAATATACTTTTTTACTCTTGGCACAAGGCCGGAAATTTTAGGGGAGGGGACCAGTCGATTAGATCGACCTCAGTACGCAGCTGGTACTTAATTTATCGACCCTGAAAGGATGACAGGCAAAGTCGACCTCGGTGGAATTTGAACTCAGAGCGTAAAGACAGACGAAATACCACTAAGCATTTCTCTCGGTGTGCTAACGTTTCTGCCAGCTCGCTGCCTTTCTTATAGATAATATAGATGTAAACACATCATCTGGCCATGATTGGCATGCGTTTCTGCTCCGTTACGCTTCATCAGTTACATACATATACAGAGCCGACGTCCATGGCCACTAACAGCTGGTCGCTTTCATATAAGAGCAGCAAATGATATATTTGTTGATGTGCGAAATGTTTTGTGAAGCTGGAAATAATTGATTTTAGATGCACTAACTCAATGGCATGTCTTTCACACACAAGGTATTGATTTCTGCAGCGTATGCCTTTCCGTGTCCCAGTGTACACGAACATGTTAAATATGATCATACATAACTATATTTCATTCGACTCTGCTTAGTGCACCTCTAATTAAATAACAGTCATTAAATATGCACGTGCATGCATGTGTGTCTGTTAGTCCAGAAAATGGCTGAGAAAGCTGGCAGACTGGATTCTTGAGAGATTGCAAATGAAACAAAACATGACAGTGAACATGATGGAGAGATAGGTTGCATGGATTGTCAAAATTGGGTATCAGGTACCCAAAAACAAATGTTATGGAATAGTCCTCTATTCCATAACATTGGTGTGAGTGTGTGTGTGAGGGAGAGAGGTTAGTTCTAAGCTAAATGCCACTCAGATAAAGAATTCAAAACGGTGTTGTATTCCACGTATAGGTATTATTTATGAAAGTGATTCTTGACAAATGGCCAAATGTTTTGCTCGGGGGAGCTTTTCATGTGAATGATCATTTGTAAGAGATGGTTTAGTATATAGTTAAATCAAGAGAAAGACAATGTGGTTGGAAATATTTGGAAACGAAAGTGACGAGGTTAACATCAAAGTTAAATAATAATAGTATAAAAAAACATAGAAAGGGAGAGAGATGGAAAAAATAACTTATAGATGAAACTTCTTACCACACAGACATCCCTTTAACCCGCTTTATTTCCTATTTCGTCTCTTTTAAACCTCCAGTCGCTTTAGAATTAAACACGATCTTTCACATTTTAATAGTTCGTACTATTTCCCCCGCCCTACTCTTAAACCAGCTGCTTAAACATGAACAAGTTTCATTATTTATTACAGGTGTTCTTTTACAGTTCACCGTCAAACTCATTCCAATTTTTGAGACAAGTATAATAAAGTTGTTTCGCCACCCGGTCTAGTGAAGTTCATATTACTGTTCTTTTTTTTTTAATTTTTATTGTTTTTAACTCTTATACCAAAAGTTAGAAAATTGCACAAGTTTCTTAACTAGTCGCCTTCACACACACACCACTCTTCACGTATAGTGCTTCATTCCACAAGTCTACCAAAGTATATTATTTTTCGTTCAGTGGAGTTAATTTTAGTTCGCTTGTTCTTATGTTGGTTTCTTTTTACCTGTTCATTCTTTCGTGTGTGTATATATATACATTATGCATGCATGCATTGTATGTGTTTATATGTGTGTGTATGTGTGGTTGGAAATTTCTATATTTATGCTATGTGCAGGTGTGTACGGATGTGTAGCTATGAATGTGTATGTGTGTGTGTGTATATATATATATATATACATACATGCACACACCTGTATACAAACCTACAACCATGTATCAGTTTCCGTTTTTTTACCTCATATTTCTATTTCACTATTCTTATTAGCTTATCATTATAACAATATTTATATTATTTTTTATCAACTTTATTTATTCCCTTAATTTATCGTTTCAATGTGAGAAGATTTCGTCTGGAATAACAAATTCCTGCGTGCTCACACTATTCTAATCTCTTAAATATAAACGTATGTATGTATATATATATATATATATATATATATATATATATATATATATATAGGAGTGGCTGTGTGATAAGTAACTTGCTTACAAACCAAATAGTTCTGGGTTCAGTCTTACTGCGTGGCACCTTAGGCAAGTGTCTTCAACTATAGCCTCGAGCCGACCAAAGCCTTGTGACTGGATTTGGTAGACGGAAACTGAAAGAAGCCCATCGTATATATACATACATGTGTGTGTGTATGTATGTGTATGTTTGTGTGTCTGTGTTTGTCCCCCAACCATCGTTTGACAACCAATGCTGGTGGGTTTACGTCCCCATAACTTAGCGGTTCGACAAAAGAGTTCGATAGAATAAGTACTTGGCTTACAAAGAATAAGTCTTGGGTCGATTTGTTCGACTAAAGGCAGTGCTCCAGCATGGCCACAGTCTAATGACTGAAACAAGTAAAGCGGGTATATGCAAGTGTCATGTACAAAGCACTCAGCCCACTCTATGGAATGGTTGGTGTTAGGAAGGGCATCCAGCCGTAAAAACCATGCCAAAACAGACACAGAAGCATGGCACAGGCCTGGTCAGCTCCTATCAAACCGTCCAACCCGTGCCAGCATGGAAGGAGGGCATTAAATGACAATTTGTGTGTCTTTGTGCCTCTGTTTATCCATCATCGTTGCTTGACAACCAGTGTTGGTGTGTTTACATCCCTGTAACATAGCAGTTCAGCAAAAGACACTGATAGAATAAGTACCAGGCTTTAAAAAAAGAAAAATTAGTAGAGGGGTTGATTTGTTAAACAAAAATTCTTCAAGGCAAATGCCCAAGCATGGCTACAATCTAATGACAAAAACAAATAAAGGATAAAAGATATATATAATCTTCCATGGTAGCACAGTTTGGATAGGACCACTAGCTTGAAGCAGGATCTTATGATCAGGTGCTCTTCCCCACATGATTTTCAAGTAAGGCATTGCTTTTGCTTGTTTGTTTTTTCTACTTCACAGCCCTATAAAGTGTAAAGCAAATGGCCTTAATGTCAACAAGGAGTGAAAACAGCATATCACCATATCATTCAGATGGTGACAAGTGAAAGCACGAAATGTCAACATTCACACACATACACATGTATTCATTTATAAACATACACACACACACACATGTGTGTGTACCGTAATCCCTTGCCGTATCGCGGTTCACCTATCATGCTCTCGGTACATCGCGGTTCACCTATCGTGCGCTCAGTACATTGCAGATTTTTCTGGCTAATATATCTCTTTTACTCTTTTACTTGTTTGTCATTTGACTGCAGCCATGCTGGAGCACCACCTTTAGTCGAACAAGTCAACTCCAGGACTTATTCTTTGTAAGCCTTGTACTTATTCTATCGGTCTCTTTTGCCAGACCGCTAAGTTACAGGGATGTAAACACACCAACATCGGTTGTCAAGTGATGGTGGGGTGACAAACATACACACACATGCAAACACACATACACACACACACACACACACACACACACACACACACACACATATATATATATATATATATATATATATATATATATATACGATGAGCTTCTTTCTGTTTCCGTCTACCAAATCCACTCACAAGGCTTTGGTCAGCCTGAGGCTATAGTAGAAGACACTTGCCCAAGGTGCCATGCTGTGGGGCTGAATCCAGCCATACAAAATCTGTTGCTACAAAGTCCATCCAACCCATGCAAGCATAGAAAAGTGGACAATAAATGATAATGATGATGATGATGGATGACTTCTACACAGTTTCTTTCTACCACATTCACTCACAAGAAACTCAAGAACCCAGGATTTTTGTAGAAGACACTTGCCCGAGGTGTCACGCAGCAAGACTGAACCTGAGGTTCAAAGGTCTGTGAAGTAGATCGAAGAATTCAAGTGCTGCAAAATGTTGCAAAATGAACTTCTTAAGCAAACAGCAATGTCTGCACTGGATAATAAATCTGGAATCTTCACACTAACGCAAAAACACAATTTCGTAGAGAAGCATTGTGCAGTTAATCAAATCACTACCAGTGTGTACTGGGTGTTATCCTATTTACCTCAGAAAGTTGAAAGGCAAAGTCAAACACAGGCAATTTAAATGCAAAACATAAAGAGATATCTATAAATAATCTAAGACATTACTGCTATGCTTCAGTTTAGCAGTCCACACCAAATCAGTATACTTGGTTGAACTAACTGTTTGTTATTTTGACAAAGTGGTCACTCTTAGAGATGGTATGAATTTTGATGTAGTTAGGGAGGTTGATTGAAGAGGTGATTTTTTTTTTTTCAGTCGCACACACACACACACACACACTCGCACATTCACACATAATTATCACTGATGCATTATGTATTTGTGAGCATCTCAAAGTTGCATATGTGTTTGTCCATTTCTTTTTTCTCTTTTCATATCTGTTTTAATGTATATGTATGTATGTGTGTGTTTGTGTAAGCATTTGTGTGTGTGTATTTTTTTATTTGTTTCAGTCATTTGACTGCAGCCATGCTGGAGCACCGCCTTAAAGGGTTTTAGTTAATAATAAATTTAAAAAATGGTTATGTCTACTTTTGAATTACTTTTGGTACAACTCTCCATATTATGAGGTGTATGTCCTTTTATCTTTTACCTTTTACTTGTTTCAGTCACTAGACTACAGCCATGCTGGGGCACTGCCTTGAAGAATTTTTAGTCGAATGAATCAAACCCATTTCTTATTTCCTTTTTTTAAAGCTTGGTACTTGTTCTAGCGGTCTCTTTTGCTGAACTGATATGTTACAGCGGTGTAAACATGCCAACGCTAGTTCTCAAGCAGTGGTGGGGGACAAACACAGACAGACACACACACATACTCACAACAAGCTTCTTTCAGTTTCTGTCTACTAAGTCCACTCACAAGGATCTGGTCAACCTGAGGCTATTGTAGAAGACACTTGTCCAAAGTGTCATACAGTGGGAAGTGAACCCAGAATCATGTGGTTGGGAAGCAAGCTTCTTACCACACAGCCATGCCTGTGCCTGAGCAGAAGCATGTTTATGAGAATAATTACATCTAAAACACAACACTTCCCCTTCATTCACATTTGGTGAATGTAACTTTACCCAGGTCAGTTGCTGTTGTCAGATGGGGTGTAATATCTAGTGGTTATTTCGACTTAAGCTGTATTCCATCACCATCCCCTGCCATTAACAGGTCAGTTGTGGTGGCCAAATTGCCACTCCCCCTACTCCTCCTAGCTTTCAGCTTAGCTACTTTCTCTTGCTCCATAACCAACAAGAGTTTTTTTTTTTGCTGCCTCACCAAACCTTGCAACCAGCTTGTTTTTTTTTTTCTTTTTCCTGCCATTCAACTGTGGCTGTGAGTACTCTCCATATACTCAGCATGGAATCCTCTACAGCCAGCCGTGACTGGGAATAGCTATGCCTACCATCCCCCTTTCCCTGCAATCCTGGAAAAGGTTCTGGCATTTGGGACTCTTCCATCCATTTATTATTATTATTATTATTATTATTACTACTACTACTACTACTACTATAACAACTATGTATATGTGATTTGGTGTGCACAAGTGTGTTTATAATTTATTTACTCAGTTAAAGGTCCCATGTATAATCAGGTTTTTATTTTTCTTACTCCCCACCCTTGCATTTTTTATACAACTTACTTACAATGATAAATAAATGTCAAAATGATACTGATTTATGTGTAATACATACATATAATCATGTGTGTGTGTGTGTATGTATGTATGAATCTATATGTGTAAACACTGATCGACATCTTCAGACTTTGATTTTGCTCAAACGAAAGTACCCCCCACTTAGTCAATTTGTAGGGTGTTTTTATTTGGCGCATTTTAAATTCTGTTTTCACTTTTATTTATTTATTTTTTATTTATTTATCTATTTATTTATTTATTTATTTATTTATTTATTTTTGCTGCACCATGAGATTTACTTCCAATTATTGATAACTACAAAAATATATTTACAAAAGTTAAGGCAGGGGAAAGAATCTACCAAAATTTTATTTATTTTTTTGTTTTGTTTTGTTTTGTTTTTTCTTTTCCTTATTTGACTTTTGCTATATTTCAAGCAACTCCAAAATAAATCAAACCTCGCTTTTCAATCAATTAGTTTTGGGTTCAGTCCCACTGCATGGCACCTTGGTGTCGTATCTTCTACAATGGCGTCAGGCTGACCTATGCTGTGTGAGTAAATTTTGTTGACAGAAACTGTGTAGAGAAGCCTGTCATGTATGTATGTGCATATATTTGTGTGCATGCACGCGTG
>NC_142943.1:11398110-11403110 GCF_046866305.1 Octopus bimaculoides
AAGGTTTATAGGACTGCAGAAGAAGTGCTCGAATGAAATTGAGACAGAGACAAAAAACATTGATTAGAGAACAAACATCAAATCCAGGTCAACAACTTTATATTCCATACTTTTCATCATATATAAACATTTACCCAACATATAAAAGGAATACATATATAAAAGCACAGAAGATAAAAAATATATATGCACATCGGACCAAAATCTGATGACTGACACCCGTGCCAGTGGAGCGCTAACAGCACCATCCAAGCATGATCATTGCCAGAGCAGCTGTCTGCCTTCCGTGCCAGTGGTACGTAGAAGCACCATTTGAGCATGATCGTTACCAGCGTCGCCTTACTGGCACTTGTGCCGGTGGCACGTAAAAAACACCATTTGAGCATGGCCATTGCCAGTACCGCCTGACGGGCCCTCATGCTGGTGGCATGTAAAAGCATCCACTACACTCTCGGAGTGGTTGGTGTTAGGAAGGGCATCCAGCTGTAGAAACTGTACCAGATCAGATTGGAGCCGGGTGCAGCCATCTGGTTCGCCAGTCCTCAGTCAAATCATCCAACCCATGCTAGCATGGAAAGCAGACGTTAAATGATGATGATGAGGAGGAGGAGGAGGATAGAAAGGACTATCAAGAAAAGGTATAAACAAATCAACTAAAATAGGTAATCAAAATGAATTGCTAAAACATGTCAATCGACTAAAAAAGTTTTTTTTTTTTTTACCCCTTAATTAAAAATATATGAAAATAGTTTTTTTTTTAAATATATATATATGCTCACACACTTCTATATATGCACGTGCACACACACATATATACATACATACACACACACACACACACACACACACACACACATATATGCTTGCAATAACAGTACATACACACCCATGTAAAAGTGCATCTGCACTGATTAGTTATTGTGATGTATTGCTATTAGAATTGCCATCTAAACTCATGTCACAGCAATACCATCCAGTTGCATGACACAGTAATAACATCTAGTTTCATGTTACAGTGGTGCCATCTAGTATGCAGCACTGAAACTTCATTCTCGTGACACACTGATACATTATCATTTAATACAGTAACACACCCTCATATCACAATGAAGCTATCCAGTCTCCTATAATAATAAGGTTAACATTGCTTACTACACGTGTGTATGTGTGTGTGTGTGTGTAGGGAGAGTGAGAGATTGTGGTGTTATAGCAGTTGTAGTTTACATGGTATTCTGTGAAATTAATGTATGTATATATTGGGTCATCCCATAAATAATGCATTTTTTTTTCAATTGCATGAACTAAAAGTCGGAGGGGGACAGGTGTGCTTACATCCCCGTAACTTAGTGGTTCAGCAAAAGAGACCGATAGAATAAGTACTAGGCTTACAAAGAATAAGTCCTGGGGTCGATTTGCTCGACTAAAGGCGGTGCTCCAGCATGGCCACAGTCAAATGACTGAAACAAGTAAAAGAGTAAAAGAGTAAGAGTACCTGTTGAGCTTATTTTTGGTATAGTCTGCCCCTAAACTAGTGCTCTGAGTAGGCACTGCATACTAACAAACCAACTATACACACGTACAAAACAAGTAATAGTAATTTTTACTGCATCCATTTTGCTGGACGCTCTGCATTAATGGGTTAATGTTTAATTCTGTATAAAGAATTTGACTAAACATGCATGACAGGTCCCAAAAATGTTGCATCTGTCATGCTTAACTCTTTTGTTACCATATTTCAGTTGAAATATTCTACCTTTGTTTCAATTAATTTTCAAACAAATCTTTTATTGCTTTTTTTTTATCTTTTACTTGTTTCAGTCATTAAACTGTGGCCATGCTTGGGTAGTACTTTGAGGGGTTTTAGTTGAACGAATTGATACCAGTACTTTTTTTTTAAAGCCTAGTACTTTTGCCAAACCACTTAGTTACAAGGACATAAACACACAAACACCAGTTGTCAAGTGGTAGTTGAGAACATATGTAGATACAAACACACACACACACATATATATACATATATACAACAGGCTTCTTTCAGTTTCCGTCTACCAAACCCACTCACAAGGCTTTGGTTTGTCCAAGGCTATATATAGTAGAAGACTCCTACCCAAGGTGCCACACAGTGGGACTGATCCCAGAACCATGTGGTTGGGAAGCAAGCTACTTACCACACAGCCACATCTGTGCCATAATTTAGTAAATTAACTTTGGTGTTTGAAACATGGATTAACATGAAATTTTGATGGCAGCTTTTTATTTAGACCACTTTAAAACAGGAAGTTTGCATCAAGGAACCAGGGACAGTTTTTAGCAGGCTGGTTTCAAAAGGATTAATTAAAAACTTGGTCTAAAAGAACTTGGTCTAAACAAGGCCTTAAAACAAAGCAAAATTTCATGAAACCATTTTTAAGCGTGGCTGTCGCCAGTACCCGCCTGACTGGCCCTCGTGCCGGTGGCACGTAAAAGCACCCACTACACTCTCGGAGTGGTTGGCGTTAGGAAGGGCATCCAGCTGTAGAAACTCTGGCAGATCAGATTGGAGCCTGGTGTCACCTCCTGGTCCCCCAGTCCTCAGTCAAATCATCCAACCCATGCTAGCATGGAAAGCGGACATTAAACGACGATGATGATGATTTTTATGGTTTCTGAAAGATTTAGCACTGTAAAACTTTTCAAAGACAGTTTTATGATATTTTTAAACCTTTCACCGCAAAATTTAATTTCAAGGTTATAAAATATAAATATAAATAAAAAAAAAAATAGTATTTTTTGCAACTCACGTTACTTCAGTAAATTTGACATATCTCAGCAGAAAATAGCTTCAAACATGACATTCCTCAACAAAAGATAAAATGGTACCACCAGATCATTAGCAACAGTAGTTTTGTACATTACCCTCTATATTAGCATTTTCTAACTGATGTTCCCAGGAACCTGAGACTTCTGTAAAAGTGCATTAGGGGTTTCTCCGTAAATAATGCTGGTTAGGCTAATTATGTAAACAATTATATATATATATACCAAAAAGTAGAATTAGTATTTTTTGCAAGTCACATTGCTTCAATAAACTTGGCATATCTCAACAGTTTCAAACATGACATTCCTCAACAAAAGATAAAATGGTATATAAAGCTGCTTTCTGCAGTTAAGAGTAATGAAAGTTTGGGTGTGTATAACTGGTTTCTACGGTAAAAGGGTTAAGCTCTTTGTGAAGTTTAACTTTATGAGAGAATAAAAAAAAGAATGTATAATTTTTTTTTTTTTTTGTATGTCAAGGTGCCCTGAGACTTAGAATTTATTTTGAAAGTTCTTCAAATAAAAAAAGTTGAGAAACTACGTTCTATACACTTGATACCATAATGCTAGGTCTTTTAAGCTCTGTTGTTATTTAACCCCAGGTCAGCACCTGATCAGGCAGATCAAAAGTATTCCATGCTTGACCATTCTGTCTTTAAAAATACTACATTATCCAATATACCCTTCGCTTTTTTAAAACAGTTGCATATTAATTGAGAGGGATTTGACTGTTATTTTTAACAGATTGAGGGACCACATAGAGCAACATCTCTTAACATGGGATCCACAGACCTCTTGTGGGTGGGGTTCCACAAAGACAGTAATGAGAGTCAATGACTGTGTTACATAATAACTCACAAATTATACCTTGTTAATAATACACATGTGCAACTGTATAATTAAGATACATATGCAAACTGCATAATTACATATAATTATGCATTTACATATATCTTTCAAGTGAGAGACAGAAATGGAAAAATTAATTCGTTGTGAGTTAAGAAAACCATCTTGTTAAATTGACATTCCTTTCAAATGCTTACAGTCCATAGGAAAATCCATTAAACCCTTTTGTTACCATATATCAGAGGTGCAGGCTTGGCTGTATGGTAAGAAGTTTGCTTCCCAACTGCATGGTTCCTGGTTCAGTCCGCTGTGTGATACCTAGGGCAAGTATCTTCTACTATAGCCTCAGGTCGACCAAAGCCTTGTGTGTGGACTTGGTAGACAGAAACTGAAAGAAGCCTCGTCATGTGTGTGTGTGTGTATGTGCATATCTGTGTTTGTGTTTGTCCCTCACCACCACTTGGCAAGCAGTGTTGGTGTATTTACATCCCTGTAACCTAGCAGTTTGGCAAAAGAGACCGATGGAATAAGTACCGAGCTTTACAAAAAAAGTAAATCCTGGGGGTCAATTCATTCAGCTAAAATTCTTCAAGGCAGAAGAATTTTTGAAAATATCTAATGGTTATGAGGGTCCATGAAGGTGTATGGCTCAGTGGACCCTTCATGGACCCTCATAACCATTAGATATTTTCAAAAATTCTATCATAGTTTTATAATTAAGTATTATTAGGAATTGTATTAAAAAAATGTTAAAATATTTTGTGTGTTGTAGAAAGTATTGCACATAATTATTAACAAGGAAATCTTATATGGACCCCCACCAAGGGTCATAAGGACCCCTACTGATGTAATGTGTCCTTTATTAAGAGAGCAGAATACCACAGAAGAGGGAGATGGTAAAGGTAATGGTAAAGTTACCTTCTCAAGTTATACCGACTCATAAGGTATAACAAGACACCTGATGAAGGCTGGAGGGTATACCAGCTGAAACGTTGTGTTAAGAACAAGCAAGTTGAGGACAAATATCCGTCAAATGTAAAAAATGACATAAGGGCCAGTTTCCCAGTTGCGTGGCACATATATATTCCCCACCTCAATGGGGCGCTGGTCTGTCACAGGATTAATTTTTGCTAGCTGGGTGGACTGCAGCTACGTGAAATGAAGTGCTTTGCTCAAGAACACAATGCACCACCCAGTCCAGGAATCGAAACCACAATCTTACGATCATGAGTCCAACACCCTGACCATTAAGCCATGCTCCTCCATAGAGAGAGATGGCTGCTAGACTAAACCCTTTATGGCTACGCTCCAATATGACCGTAGTCCAATTACTAGAACAAGTAAAAGAATGAGCTACA